>NC_141341.1:19800000-19962500 GCF_037954235.1 Aulostomus chinensis | reverse complement strand
TTTGACCGACATTTTGTTTTGATCATCATCACCATCGTACAGCTGATGGCAGCATCGGTGCAGCAGGGAGGCGCCGACACCGGCAGACGTGTCATTTCCTCTTCAGTGCATCAACACAGAATGAATTAACTTGTGACATGAGAGGAGTGTTAACTGATGAAGATGATGATGATGAAGATGGTGCAGCATTTCTCCTCTTCATTCCTTCATTCCAACGTAAAGAGGAGAAGAGCATTGAGAGGTCCAACTCAGCGACTCTGGATGGGATCATGTGGTCACATGACGGCAGCGGGCCTCGTCCTCCTGGATCCATGGGCTCAGTTACACTTACACGGGTTCTACGCGCCGCTGTGGCAGCACTGCCAGAATGAACCCCCAACTCACTACGACCCTCCTCAAAACAGCTGCATCTCCACTTTGAGACCCCCAACATGAATGAAAGCGCTCGCCACAGCTGGCAGCCACTTGTCACTGACTTGAGAGGTGGCGGCAGCATCACTGAGAGACAGACACTGCCTGTACCAGCTGACTAACTGGGCTGAGGCGACAGGGCCGGCGCTGGCGGCGCTGGCGGCAGCAGCGGCGGGACTGCAGCACTGATCCCTGAGCCTGAACGCTCAGCCCTTTTGTGCTGGTCTGAGTGCAGCTGGCGGGCTGAACAGTTCTGAAACGCCGCCGCCACGCTGCTCTTACAGCTGCGGAGCTCAAAGGTTGAACAAGGAAAATGTTCACTTGAGCTACAAGTTCATTGTGTGTCAAGTTGGAGCGGCGGTGTGTGTGTGTGGGGGGGGGCGTCTCTCAGTGGGAGTCCTCACCCCCACAGAGCCCAGCGATACACACGCAGGCCTCATTTGAAATGTGACTGTTGGGAGGTATGCGGGGGGGGGGGGGGGGGTTGGAGGAGCGTGTCAGCACCCCACAAACCTTCACCTCCTTCCTGCTCAGGTCGGAGGAGGACGCTGATCCCTCAGCGAGCCAAGAGCACGGCAAGATCAGGGAGGAAGAGGAGCGCCGGTCCCGCCTTCACGATGGTCCCATGAATAATAACAACAATAACCATGCAAATATGAGGACTGAGGCCCAAATACCACGGTTTTAGTAATTCTTAAAAAAAAGACTTAAAATCACACACACTCACACACACCTCCTCTAAATAAAAAACACACACACACACCTCCTCTCAATAAAAATACCTCCTCTAAATAAAAAACACACACACACACCTCTAAATAAAAACTCTCACACACAGACACACACACCTACTCTAAATAAAAACACCCTCACACACACACACACACCTCCTCTAAATAAAAACACTCACACACACACACCTCCTCTAAAAAAAAAAAACACACACACACACCTCTAAAAAAAAAAAAACACTCACACACACACACACACACACACACACACACACCTCTAAATAAAAATACCCACTATTTCTGATCATCTACCCTGTTTTGATCATGGAAATTTACCAAATTAAATACTACTAATACTTGTAACACTACTAATACTACTAATACTTGTAACACTACTAATACTACTAATATTTGTAACACGACTAATACTACTAATATTTGTAACACGACTAATACTACTAATATTTGTAATACGACTAATACTATTTGTAACACAACTAATACTACTAATATTTGTAACACTACTAATACTACTATTTGTAACACGACTAATACTAATATTTGTAACACTACTAATACTACTAATATTTGTAACACTACTAATACTGCTAATATTTGTAACACGACTAATACTACTAATATTTGTAACACTACTCATACTACTAATATTTGTAACACTACTCATACTACTAATACTTGTAACACTACTAATACTACTAATAAAATAATACTAAAACTAAAAGAATATGTAATAATTATCAAAAGAGGCTGCAGTTAAATTAAATGTGTAATTGTCGATCAAATCTCGGAGAGCAATTTTATCCACACCCACTAAATAGTCTCCCCACGCGACCTGTTACACGTGCGGCGACTCTGCGTGAGCACGAGCCGCGTGGAGCCGCTGATCCGGGCGGGATCGCGGCGTCCGGGTGTTGATGAAGGAGGCGGCGGCGCTACCTGCGCGCTTATCGGGGTCAAGACGCGGCTCAGACAAGAAGCTTAAGCCGAGACAAGAGCCTCTAACACGGAATAAACCCATCAAAGTTCAGCTCTAATCCCCGCGGCGGTGGATAAGACGACTGCTAACGGGCTGCACAATCAACTGTGTGTGTGTGCGTGTGTGTGCGCGCGCGCGCGTGTGTGGGTGTCAGGATTTTCATCACCAAGTATTTTATTTTTCTTTCACGATCGGATTCATAAATAAATGTTGGTTTTGTTAGTTGGCTGTTAATGACGTCAGGTTAAATTCAGGCTCCAAAACAGGAGTCAATGAAAAATAAACGGAGGAGAGTCAGAGGAGGCCCGGCGCGAGGCTCCTGTCTTACACACACCTGCACGAACACACACCTTCACACACACACGCGCCTTCACACACACACACATCTTCACAAGCACACTCGTCCACACACCTTCACAAACACACTCGTTCACTCACACCTTCACAAGCACACTCGTTCACACACCTTCACAAACACACATTCACAAACACACTCGTTCACACAGCTTCACACATATCTTCACAAACACACTCGTTCACACACCTTCACAAACACACTCGTTCACACACACCTTCACAAACACACTCGTTCACACACCTTCACAAACACACATTCACAAACACACACCTTCACACACACGCACGTGAATCTTTAATTCTATTGACGAGTTTTCTAATTTGAAAATTCAAACGTCAGCATCGTTCAACAGGAACCATTCGCACCAGTTGGCACGCGCTACTGGGACCAGCAGCAGCGGTCTGGTTCCCGGTTCGGGCCTGACGGCTCCGGGAGCTGAGGTCAGGTGAGCGTTCCTGCGTGTTCCTCTCCTACGTGTTTGTACAGAAACAAAAAAGACCAAACTAAAATCCGCTGCTTCAAATTATAGAAGCAAACTGGTTCCGGTACCAGACCCGCTCAGTTTCCTTCCTTAACCCACCCGGCGCGAGGTCCGTTACCGGCTCAACTCTACCCCGGGGCAGCGAGACCCCGCCGGTCTCTGTCGGGACCGTAACACGGCGCGCGTGGAGGAGTGTGACCCGCGGGACGTCTGGGTGGAGGTGCACCCCACACACACACACACACACACACACACACACACACACACACACACACACACACACCGCTCCTACACGGTTCCGTTTCGGCCATCTGGCCTCCTCAGGCCCGGTGCCCCCGAACCAAGCAGCTCTACACGAAGTTATGCTGGACTTCGTACTCTGACGTCACCAACCGCCGTGAGCCGCCCTCATTGCGGAGCGGAGCTCTACAACTAAAGTCACGGCTGCACTTCGGCACCAGAGCCGCGGAGAGGAGCGAAGTTGTGAGGCGGAGCGGGACTCACCAGGAGGAGGAGTGCCGGTGTCAGCAGCAGCACGGCGCGCCGGCTCGTCACCTGCATCCTCGCGGAGCTCAAACTTCCACTAGTGTCCCTCGGCTGGTCCTCGCGGCTCCGCGGAGCATAAATCCACCCGGTATCCTCTCACAGCGCGGCCGAGCCCACCAGCAGCCGAACCGACCAGAACACGACGCTGCTCCCCATGACCGCGGACCAGGCAGAGTTGGAGACGCGGCGGCGGCTGCTGCTGCTGCTGCTGCTGCGGGTGAGGGTGAGAATGTGGAGGGAGGAGGCTGAGGGTGAGGAGGGAGGAGGAGGAGGAGGAGGGGCAACACTCTAGAGAGTTAATCCAGGTGGTAGGAGAGGAGCCGGGTCACAGCGGAGACCGCGTCCAGGAGTCTGGTGCTCCGGAGTGCGCGCAGTGACGCGGCTTTCCGCTTTATAACGCGCGCAGAAAACACAATGGTTGAGACGGTCAGTCCTGGGGAGGGAGGGGGGCGGGTGTGTGTGTGTGTGTGTGGGGGGGGGGGGGACATCCAAGTTTTCTTCTCCTTGGCTCTTTTTTTCTTTTTCGTCGCGTTTAGTCTCTCTCTCTCTCTCTCTCTCTCTCTCTCTCTCTCTGACACACACACACACACACACACACACACACACACAGACACCAGGGGGGCAGCAGGGAAATCAGAATACAGGATGCAGAAGATGATACATCTCAAAAATAAATAAATCAATAACAATAATAATAATAAAAGTTTTGGAATTCAGATTTTGACAGAGGATGGATGAGACCGTGCGCGTGCGTGTGTACGTCTCAAGCTGACGTCTGAGCAGTAAAACCCTGTGGCTGTAGTTTATTTTGTGACACTCATTTTTGTTGTAGTTTTTAACATTTAAACAAAAAGATGGCTATTTTAAATATGTATCCCATTGTGAAATAAGTTCCAGTTTATTTGTAGTTTAGTTTATTTATCATGAGAAATCAACATATAAAATTATTTTTAAATAAAATACAAAACAAAAACAGTTTAAATTCAAGAGGAGCAGAAGGCAAAACCCCTTCTTCACCCTAACCCAGAAAAAACGTTTGACAAAACCTGAAATAAAATAAAATGAACAAAAATCTGAAAATAAAAAGGGAATCCCAACCGTGTCGACTGGTCATTCTGTTCTCTTCCCTCTGTTTTCAGCGGCGTGTTTTTTTCCACGCCGACCCTCCAACTCTCCCGCCGGCCCCTCGATGCTGAGCGTGTGTCAGGTGCTTTTAAAGAAACTCCTCGGGCGCCTCACGTCTTCATCCCTCAACACTGTTTGTGCAGTTCTAAATGTTACAATATCCAATTATTTCAAAGTCTCTGTCTAAAAAAAATCAGTTCATCTTTTATGTTATAAAATTACGGCGTGGAGAAACTCGGTGGCAGCGCTTCATATTTCCACGCCATGAGAGTGAACAAGCAAAGATTTGTAAGGTGATGAGTAATGGAACCTTCAGCGTGTCGGCCGACTGAGCCGCTGCCAGCCGTCCGTGTCCGTCAGTAAATAAGCCCCAACTGCAACAGGTTCATAGAATCATGAGGACATGGAGCAGGAAGCACAGAGAGGAACCGGTCCAGGCTGGGACGGGCCTCTGTGGTAAAAGCTCATCCTTCTGCTTCTGGAGCCGCGCGTGCAGACGGCGGCGGTCTGGATTAGAGCCGCCAGCTGCATCGTGGAACCACGGTTGAGCTGCATTCATGTGTAACGTGAAACGGTTCAGACGCGACTCCAGCTCCGTCCTCATGTCTCGGCTTGACGATGGGACGCGAGCTAGAACCAGTAAGCCATCATAAACCACCTCCTCTGGCCGCTCTCATCCTCTCCTCACTGAAAACCTTCGCTGAACTAAGTCGTAACCTTAATGGTCTCCCACTGCCACGACCGCGCTGACCGTTTGAGAGCTGCTCTTGGCTCCTCGTCCCTCCGGATGAACCGACACAGTGTTTTGACATTTATTTTGAAAGGACATTTCAGTCATTAAATGTATAGACGAGGATCTAATTGAAGGAAAACGTGTGTTGACGAGGTGGAGGAGCTCTCGTTTCTGGTCACCTGCACCATCACAGCGCCATTTATGACCACTGTCCACTGCCCCGCCAGTGTGGTGGCGTTTCTGATGAGGTCACGTGGTCATCTGTTTAAAGATGTCCAGTGTCCTGGAGCCGTGCCGAAGCGCAACAATAACGTGCGTCTCCGCCTGCTCGTGTTCCTGCTTCATTATCATCATGAACCGGGCTGCTTTTCATTATTCAGGTTATTTCATCTTTGGTTCAAAGAATGAGCTCTCAGGCTCAGAACACGCTGGACCCTGCGGGCTGCGATGCGTCGGGGAAGTGTTACGGCGTTTTTAAGCAGCCTCACAGTGAAATTCTGCCATTTTAAATCCTGGAGGAGTCGAGGAAGAAGACACCTGCTGCTAGAACGGCGAGATGCATCGCACAGTGTCAGTGTGATCTGGTCAGCTGCTCCCATTGATCACAATGATCACTGACACGTTGAGCATCGCCCTCAGACCCGGTTAGGATCCGGCTGGGGATCTATACCTTTTCATCACATTTCAGTGGAAGATCTCTTACTGTGCATGACGGGATCTAGCGAGGGGCGGCTGGGCAGCCGTCCTTCAGGGGCTCTGTCCCGCTCTTCCAAACTCCATCTTTTATTTCGGGGATGCTTCACAGCTTGAAGGAACCATCCTTGTTCTTCGACTGACCCTTCCAACAGCTCTCAGTTCACCAGCTCCTGCCCCCCTGAGAGACCCCCCCCCCCCCGAAAGACCACCCTTTGCTGATTGGCCGACTTGCTGAAGCCTCCCAGGCATCAACTCACAATCCAGAACTGGTTAGTGATGTCATACTGCCACACGACACATCATCTTGATGGAGGAACGTGTCTCATGGAACTTCCATCAGTCCCTATTACCCAGACACCAAATCTACAGGATTAGAACTTTAAACTGGAAGCACTGGTTACCAGTCTTGAGTCATAAGAAGATAGCTTCATGGCACCGGTTGATACGTGTAGGTGGTCGGTTGTCCTGTCGGTGACTAACATGCGTGCAGCGATCTTCATGTGTCTGAAAAATACCTCGAAACATCAGATCAAAATGACTAAGAAACAAGCTTGCAAACATTGTAGTACTGAAAATACTTTGGAGCTGAATTTGCATCAGAAAAATACACAGAAGTGTTCCAGTGGCGTAGGAAACTCACGCTGACACGCCAAAGACATGCAGATGCCACACAGACAAGTCACGGGACAAAACTCCAACCCAGGAGCTGTGTGTGTGTGTGTGTGTGTGTGTGTGTGTGTGTGTGTGTGTGTGTGTGTGTGTGTGTGTGTGTGTGTGTGTGTGTTGAGGAGGGGAGTGATGCCTGCTTAGTTGCCGGGCGAGTGTTTCTGGGTCAGGAATGGTTTGGGGGACTGAGAGAACGGCAGGGCAGAGGGGCTATGCCTCCATCAATCCCAGTACGCTCACTGCACTGGTCCTGCTTGACCACCATAACTCGGCCAATGGGGCACTGATGGCCCTGGTAGCCTTCGAAGGCCCGGCGTGATTCGCTCAGGCCAACCACAGCAGCTCAGGAGCGTGGCTGCAGCCTGAAGGGTCCAGTATTCAGGATGCGGGATATTCAGTAGGACGCCACATCAACGTCTCTTTGCAACCTGAAGATGTGGATGTTGCCCAGATTGTACCCACGTTTGTCCACGAGGGTGAAGACGACTGTCCTCGGACTTTTCCATCGTGTGGAGAAATGTTTTGTCTTCTCTGTATTTCGCAGCTATCTGCACATATTGAAGGTCCCCAGAGGATAGATGCTGCTGAACGCTCCTGCTGCCGCGTATCCAATCATCTGTTTGATGGACTGGCCTGAAACCTGCTCCGTCTCTTGTTAGCGGTGCGTGTGTGTGTGCATTAACACGACATAACATGACAGGAAGTTTAGAGCAACTGATCAGAGAGCAGCTTGGCCTCGCACGAGTCAGCATGTGTGTAATAGAGGGTGTGGAGTGCAGGCAGAGAGCGTCAGCGGGGACGTATGAGTCTCATTGCACTTCAAGGGCACTATAGAGGATCAGTGAAGCACAGAGAGTTAGAACTGAGCCGCTGAGTTGTGTCAGTGTCAAAGAATGAGAACCATTCACAAGAGTGATGGGAACGCAGGCGGCGCCTGTCGACCATTTCTTCCTCTCAATCAAACACCTGCTCGTCTTCCTCTTTTCAGCACCAGATTGTCTCTCAATGATTGAGTATTATCATGAGGTCAAGTTGCTAATTTCCCAAGCACACCTTTTGGTGCCCATTCAGTGCCGGGGGAGAAAATTACAGGGTCGTCTTTTCCTAATAGCTTACCATTGGGCTGCGGAAAGGAGGGGTGAGAGATAAAGACAAGAGGGAGGAAGAGGATGATTACCCAGCTGAGTGAAGCTGGTGTCCGGTGGCATCGAAATGTTCCACTGGCTCAGCTCCATCGCCGATTGTGAAGGCAGATGTTGCCGCGGGCCCTCGGGCGTGGAAGTGACGCAGTGGCAGCAGGTTTGCCGTGGCTGCTGCCCAACCAGCTGCCATCTCAAGTGTCACTCCACATCCGCAGCGAGGGATGGGAGTCAAACTGGGCTTGACCAGAGGGCCAGGGGGCGCACTTCATGCCATGTGTGACGACAAAAGGCCCAGCAGTGTGCAGTCACGGTGGCGGCTGCCAGCGCTCTTCGGGAGGATGTGGAAGGTGGGCGGGCTGAGGGGGAGCTGACAAAGACAAATGCCTGAGCAGAGCGCTGGTCACAGGATGCAGCTGCTGCACATCAATCGCTTCCTCATCACAATTAGGACGACTGCCGGCTTCAGCGCGGAGGAGCAGGGACGGAAACTCCATTTGGCTTATTGAAGGGTGTGAATCACATCTTGAAGAGAAACGGGCCTCTTTCACTTCACAGCTAATCTTGGACTCGAGTTCCTCTTCATGCTGCTGCAAATCTTTACTGGGTTTTCAGAAGAGCGATAGACAGATGCGGGGCCATCACCATGGAGACCTTTGTTCTCGCCATCACACTGGTTTAAAAGCTGAGGGCTGGAAGGTGATGAGGCCGCCAAACCAACCAGCAGCTACAGACGTGATCAAATCCTGTAGACGGCGGCGTCCTCAGGGTGGCGTAGGACGACTCGATGGACGTCAAACCCTCTTTCACGGTCCAACACCGCTGCCAGACTCCTGATACTGTTGATTAAAGAAGGGTACCTCAGAATCCTGTGACATCATCACCACCAGCCCAGTCTGGGGCCGATCCGCGGCCAGTCAGGGGTCAATCTGGGGCCAGTCAGGGGTCAATCTGGGGCCAGTCAGGGGTCAATCTGGGGCCAGTCAGGGGTCAATCTGGGGCCAGTCAGGGGTCAATCTGGGGCCCTGCTAATTTGTCCTCAGCCTCCATGGAAGCCCTGCATGCCCAAAGGGGTTGATGATGGGCCTTTAATGGACTCCATACAAGGCCCGTATGGTCTGGAAGGGTCTTGAACTGGGATTCATGCTCCCAGAGACACTCAGTGACATCTGGATTCCGCTTCAAGACCAGGATCCAGAGATCCAAGATCCCTCTTCATCACAGATGTCAGAACAAGACAAAGGTGGACTGATCAACAACCAGTGACCTTTGACTTGTCTTCTGTCTCTAAATCATCAGAGATCATCTTTAAATGCAAACCATATTCATGTGTCGGTGTATGACAACACTCATAATCCATGAAGATCAGATTCCAGTTACTAGACAGCTGGCCTGTCGTTGCGGGAGTATTGATCACCTGAACATAACAGATATGATGAATATGGCGCACAGGTGCATGTGGTCATGTAAACGGACTCAATTCACCTTTCCACCTTAAAGGCACTCAAGGCGCTCTACAGTGTCGTCTCACTCACCGTTCACACTCACGCTGCCATGCCAGGCATCTTGTCTGGTCATCAGGAGCATTTCAGGGTTCAGTATCCTGCTCCAGGACACTTGGACATGGTCACCGGGGGAAGTGGGGATCAAACCAGCGACCCTTCGGTTGCCACTGTGCCTCTGAGCCACGCTGCCCTTCATGAGTCCATTTCCTCCTTTGTTGTTGGCCGACTGGCGGTGTCGCAGAGATTGGAATCATAATTAGGGCCGGAATTTTTTTAGGAAATTTTAGGTTCTGATCCCGAAGTCGATAAAGTGGGGTTCAAATTTCCCGACTTCCAACATGTCTGTCATGTCAAATATGTAACATATAAAAAGAGGGTGTATCCAAAAAGTCTACCTGAAGAAGTTCTTGTAGGTCTTTGGGCCGTAGCGCTGTAACACCTCAGCTGTTCTGGTGGATCTCACGTCCGCCGCCGCTGCAGCTGAGGGGCCCTCCGGCCATCTTGGTCCCTACTGGTTGGTCTCCTTGTTGTTTGGTCAGTGTGGACTTTTGGACAGAGGTTTGTGTTTTGAATACATTTGATATTTTAGACTAGGATGTTGGAACGCCCCTGCAGACCAGCGCCGGCGCCTGACTGAGTGCCTCTTTTCTTTTAAATGAAGCAGATTATCAGTGGATCTGCAGAGCTCACATCCTGGATCTTTACAGTCTGACCTTGTGTCTTTAATCAAATTGTTCTTGATGTCTCGGAGGTTGCAGCAAAGTCACTCAGTTGAAGAGGGTTTTACAACATGCCTTAATTGATTCAGGCCTGTAGGACTTCCTTTTCTTGGCAGTGGGAATTTAATTGGAAGACAGAGACATGATTACTTGAAGTGCTGATTAAATGAGAGGACCAAAACCATGCAGCCTGGCTCTGTTTTACTTCTCAACATCCGATCACAATCAGGCACAGTGATGACAAAGGCAATTACATTCATTCTACAAGCAGAGCACAACAACTGAACTGAAGAAGGCAAAATAAGGCGACTTGATCGTCTCTACTCAGGGCTGCATCAGGACAGAGCGCCGATTCTGGGTTCATCATCTGGGCCACAAACACAGAGAAATGCAGAAGTTCTGCTGTGTGTGTGTGTGTGTGTGTGTGTGTGTGTGTGTGTGTGTGTGTGTGTGTGTGTGTGTGTGTGTGTGTGTGTGTGTGTGTGAGAGAGAGAGAGAGAGACAGACAGACAGACAGACAGACAGAGAGAGAGCAGGAACCAGGGTTAGAGGTATCATATCAGAGTAACAACCTGTCTATTTAAGGGTTACATTTTATCATATTTTGGAGGTCTGACAACTGAAGTCAGACACTAATACGACCGACGTCTGCCAGCAGCCAGAAGCCCTGCGCGCCTTGAACGGTCTTTTACTGACATCTGGTGGTAAAAAAATCACATTACAGCTCATTTGTGTTTCTGCCTGTTGTCAAGTGCTGGGAGCTCCGCGTCAGAGGACCTGAGCTGTCGAGGAACATCTGAAGGAGCTGAAAAACGAAACTGTTTAACCTCCAACTAAAGCGGCGACACACGTATCACGAGGCCTTAGCCGCAACTATGACGTCACAGATGTCGTTAGTCCGGTCGTCTCATCTCACCTGGGGCCTGCGCGGGGAGCAGGGTTCATGCGGGATTATGCACCCAAAACCCGCAGTTCAGCGCGGTCGACATCAGCCCACCAGCTCCCACCTGGTTTTGACCACGTTCACATAAAGGGGGTGGAGCCAGCATGAAATGACCAATCACCACTTGGAGAGGGGAGACTTGATTGTGTCCTTCAATAGGAACAAACTACAAGGCCCAGCAGTCCGGATCAGCTTCATATTTCCTCCTACCTTAATGATCACCCATCCATCCATCATCCATCCATCCACCCATCCATCCATCCACCCATCCATCCATTCATCCATCCATCCATTCATCCATCCATCATCCATCCATCCATCATCCATCCATTCATCCATCCATCATCCATCCATCCATCCATCCACCCATCCATCCATTCATCCATCCATCATCCATCCATCCACCCATCCATCCATCCATTCATCCATCCATCATCCATCCATCCATCATCCATCCATCTATCATCCATCCATCCATCCATCCACCCATCCATCCATCCACCCATCCATCCATTCATCCATCCATCATCCATCCATCCACCCATCCATCCATCCATCATCCATCCATCCATCATCCATCCATCTATCATCCATCCATCCATTCATCCATCCATCATCCATCCATCCATCCACTCATCCATCCATCCATCATTCATCCATCCATCCATCCATCCATCATTCATCCACCCATCATCCATCCATCCACTCATCCATCATCCATCCATCATCCATCCATCCATCATTCATCCATCCATCCATCACCCATCCATCATCCATCCATCCATCCATCCATCCCTCCATCCATCCATCTTCCCCCTCTTCTCCTGTTCAGGGTGGGGGGGTGGAGCCTATCCCAGCAGCCTTCCCCCTGGACAGGTCACCAGTCCATGGCAGGGCCAACACATAGAGACAGACAACCATTGGCTCTCCCAGCCACACCTACGGTCAATTTCATCCATCATCCATCCATCCATCCATCCATTAATCCATCCATCATCCATCCATCCATCATCCATCCATCCATCCACTCATCTATCATCCATCCATCCACTCATCCATCCATCATCCATCATCCATCATCCATCCATCCATCCATCCATCATTCATCCATCCATCCATCCATCATTCATCCCTCCCTCCATCCATAATTCATCCATCCATCCACCAATCCATCAGTCATCCATCCATTCATCCATCATTCATCCATCCATCCATCATCCATCCATCCATCCATCATCCATCATCCATCCATCCATCCATCCATCCATCCATCATCCATCCATCCATCCATCCATCATTCATCCCTCCCTCCATCCATAATTCATCCATCCATCCACCAATCCATCAGTCATCCATCCATTCATCCATCATTCATCCATCCATCCATCCATCCATCATCCATCCATCCATCTATCATCCATCCACCCATCCATCCATCCATTCATCCATCCATCATCCATCCATTGATTATCCATCCATCCATCCACTCATCCAACATTTTTAATACTTTATCTTTTGATTAATAAGACAATCAACAAATTCATTTAATTTCTGGATGTTTATTCTACCTACAAAGTACATTTGTAACCATTACAGATCGACCAATCAGCATTAAGAATATAAACAATGATTCAAACTGATGGCGCCGTCTGCTGACGTCACATCCGTCACAGAGGCTAATTCCTGCACTCAGAGGTGGCCTTTTAGTTCCACCATTTCACGCTATATTTACAGATTTATTATTGAGGGGAACAAACCACACTGATGTCTGGGTTAATCAAGGATATCATTAAAGAAATCCAAACTATTTGGCCAGTTAAATTTATCCTAACTGTTCTTCATATATTGGGCTGCTAATGTCATGTCATTTCTTTTCCAATGTAACTTTTGTCGCCTCAGGGGGGGAGGCGGCAACTTGCCCACACTGTTTACAGTGGGGGCGAGAAGCTGCTGACGTCAACTGGGGAGATAATTGGGCGGTGGAAGGAATACTTTCAGGAACTCCTCAATCCCACCAGCACGTACTCCATGGAGGAGACAGAGTCTGGGGAGTGCTTGGGGGGGGGGGGGGTCGTCCAATCTCCGGGGCAGAAGTCACTGAGGCAACTCCACGGTGGCAGAGCCCCGGGGGAGGATGAGATCCTCCCTGGGTATCTCAAGGCTCTGGATGTAGTGGGGCTGTCTTGGCTGACACGTCTTTGCAACATTGCGTGAACATCGGGGGAAGTGCCTTTGGAGTGGCAGACTAGGGTGGTGGTCCCCGTTTTTAAGAAAGGGGACCAGAGGGTGTGTTCCAACTATCGGGGGATCACACTTCTCAGCCTCCCTGGTAAGGTCTACGCCAGGGTACTGGAGAGGAGGGTCAGGGCAATAGCCGAACCTCAGATCGAGGAGGAGCAGTGTGGTTTTCGTCCCAGCCGTGGAACTGTGGATCAGCTCTTCACCCTCGCTAGGGTGCTGGAGGGGGCATGGGAGTTTGCCCAACCAGTCCACTCTGGGAGTATGGGGTAGATGGCCCCTTACTAAGGGCCGTTCAGTCTTTCTACCAGAGGAGTGAGAGTCAGTCGGACTTGTTCCCAGTGAGGGTTGGACTCTGCTAAGGCTGCCCTTTGTCACCGGTTCTGTTCATAACTTTTATGGACAGAATTTCTAGGCGCAGCCGGGTGGTGGAGGGGGTCGAGTTTGGTGGCGGGAGTATGTCGTCTTTGCTGTTTGCAGATGATGTGGTCCTCTTTGCTCCATCGGGCCACGACCTCCAGCTCTTGCTGAGGCAGTTGGCAGCCAAATGTGAAGCGGCTGGGATGAGAATCAGCACCTCCAAGTCAGAGGCCCTGGTCCTCAGACAGAAAAGGGTGGTCTGCCCACTCCAGGTCGGGGGGGAGGTCCTACCTCAGGTGGAGGAGTTTAAGTATCTCGGGGTCTTGTTCACGAGTGACGGTAAGATGGAGCGGGAGATTGACAGGCGGATTGGGGCAGCATCCACAGTGATGGGGGTGCTAAACCAGTCTGTTGTGGTGAAGAGGGAGCTTAGCCAAAAGGCGAGGCTCTCGATTTACCTGTCAATCTACGTTACAACCCTCACCTGTGGTCATGAGCTTTGGGTAATGACTGAAGGAACAAGATTCTGAATACCAGCGGCTGAAATGAGTTTCCTCCACAGGGTGGCTGGGCTCTCCCTCAGAGACAGGGTGAGAAGCTCAGTCATTCAGGAGGGACTCAGAGTAGAGCTGCTGCTCCTCCATGTAGAGGACTCAGTTGAGGTGGTTCGGGCATCTGGTGAGGACGCCTCCTGGACGCCTCCCTCTGGAGGTTTTCCAGGCATGTCCAACCGGGAGGAGGCCTCGAGGCCGACCCAGGACACAGTGGAGGGATTATATTTCTCAGCTGGCCTGGGAACGCCTCGGGATCCTCCCGGAAGAGCTGGTTGAAGTGGCTGGGGAGAGGGCAGTCTGGGCTTCCTTGCTGAGGCTGCTGAGGCTGCTGCGCCTGTGACCCGGACCCACCGGATGAAGCGGAGGACAATGAAGACGAAGAAGACTTTTGTCGTTCTGATGTGTGTATTTTTACTGCTCCAACAAAGCTGTTCCTCTTCTGGGGTAAATCAATCATTCAGGCAATCAATAACTGAATGTCTCTGATGCTGTACTGTAGTATTGCAGTACAACAACACCTCCATGTTTGTCCTGAACAAGATTGTTGTCAGGCCTTTTTTCAAAGGAGCTCCAAAAGGCTCACTTAACCCTTTGAGGCCTGGCTGAGACATGAGGCCTGTTGACCTTTGACCCTGTTGCTCTTTTGCTCTCATTTGGCCTCTACAGTGGATACAGACCTGAAACTGGAACTGTGAGGCCTCTCAAATTTATAAAATCATAATCTGGTGGAATAATTTTAGAACCCCCTCCCAAACAGGAAGTAGCTTCAGGAAGGAGGTGGGGCTTCAAAGTTTTAAATGTTGGTTTCTGGCAGAGGTGTGAACTCCTCCCAGAAATCTCATCTCATTTGGAGCAACTTTGACCAGTTATGATGCTTCATTGATAGACTTTACTGGACTTTGCCACGCCCTTTACGGACAGCAGAAAGGACTTAGGGGGGTCAAACCACCACAGATGTGATCCCTATGGAGGACAGAACAACATACTAAAATTTCAACTTCCTAGTTTAAAAGAGAAAAAAACTATCCCCTTGTGAAACTGGGAAAAATCAGGGTCTCGTGGTTTGAACCATAGCAACAGTAGAAAACTTGGAATGACGCTAGTAGCGTCCTTAGCAACCACCATAGCAACTGCAGAAAACGTGACACTGTAATGACTCTCTTCCGAGAGGTGAAAGATTCATGGTAATAACGAACAAACCAAAGATTATACACCCAAACTGAGCGAAGATTATGAAAACAAAATGTATATTTCTCTCTAGAAATGTCATCAGAATGCTTTATTAAATCAAAACTATCTTGGAATAAGGCACTTTCCTCTGAAAATGACAGGAGCGGCCGCCATGTTTTTGTTTTGAGAGGTCCGCATGAAAGAGTCACATGACCTACCAGCGTTCCAGTAGAAAAGAATAGGGGAAAAAAAACGTGCACATTTCACAATTTTTAGGCCTTCATCATAGAACTGATACGTTTTGACCTGTGGACAAACGGAGCCTGTTCACCTTTAATGTTTCCAGCCTCTGATCAACATCAGCTACGTTTGCTCTCCTCTTGAGGCTGCTGAGACTTCAGAGCTCCTCAGACACACACGCTAACACATTCATATTGGAGTTTGGCGAATATGAAGCGTCGTGACGTTCATCATCATATGGCGGGACTCCACAGATGACCTTCCACACCCTGGCAGTGTGATTCATCCATGGAGCCCTTCAGCCGACATGGAGCTGCACCTCTCATCCCATACCACTTATTAAAACTAGCACTTGGACTCGGACTCATCCATGAGTCGGCAACAGGGCAAACATGAGGAAGAGGAATTGGTCTCCAACAGTGATGGAAAAAGATCATTCCTTTCAGTGTCCTGAATCACTAGAATAGGTTCATTTAAAAGATTTGTTCACTGAATCATTCAATATTTGAAGAGAGCTGAACAACGGTTCTTGATCCTGGCTTCCAGAAGTTCCATTGCTTTGACAACACACCACACATTGTTGATGGATCTTGACACTCCAAGAGTTCCCTGCTGAAGTCCAGGATGAACGCGTTGAGCCTGATTCCAGCCGTTTCAGTCTCTGATTATTTTTTTATTCGTTTACTCTGACTACCTTGTTTCTGAGACTGGAACAAATGCATGACACATTGTTTCATAAAGCATTCAAATGAGATGCTATGCAGGTTTTTGGCTGGGGCCCACGACAGCCCCCCGTCCCCGGTTGGCTCACTGAGACAGAAATGAGGAGCGCTGAATTAAAATACGACGACCATTCCAAACATCCAGTACGATCAATATACACCCTTCAGCAGGATGGAGGCCTGTCAATCAAGCAGAAAAAGAAGTAGACTTCCTTTTCCCTTTTCTTCTTCCCTTTTTTGTTGGCGCTCATGTCGTTGGAATTGTAGCCATGCTAACTCCCAGCTGTGAATCTGACCTCTGACCTGTCATCAGGTGACCAGAGGAAGCTGCTGGCGCTCGGCGGTCGCTATGCTAACCCTGCAGACTGAGTAGAGTTTGCTGCAGTCAGCTGACTTGTTGCTCTGCTGTGAGTAAATGAGTGACTTGGTGTGTAATGTTGGTGCGTCCTTGTCAGGTGATCCAGTAAATCAGGAAAGTGATGAGTTTGCAGGTGAGCCCAGAGTCTGGGCGTCTTACTTTGATGAGCTGAGCCACCTGAGGGAGGTACATGTACTACATTCTCCCACTGGAGGGAGGATTCACTGTGTATTTTGTGCCTGTCGTTCATGTTTCATGTTCATGAAAAGTTCTATTCTTCTACTGCATCACTTCTAGCAGCCTTACTGGTGTCTGAGCCTGGTGTCTGCAGCTAGCGGCTGCTACATGTTAGCCGTTAGCTGCACTCACTCAGGGAGGGAATCACCATTTGTTCACAGGGAACGAATCACATTCAGTCTCAGTTCACTGCTCACTCACTCGGGGGCGCTCAGCTGCAGTGAACTTTCATGATTCAGACACACCAGCATGAGCATATCATTAGCATCAAGCTCTCATTTGAGCACTGATGAGGTGGAGATGACAAGTTCAAATATTTCACTTGTTTATTATCAGCAATTAGTCAAATACATATAAACAAACAGTAGGAAAGGACCACAAGGTTATCAGTATCGCTTGAGCACAACCACATTCACGCCTCCAGCTTTTTGTTTGCAAACATCTCCTTCAGTAAAAAATGCAACATTATAGTACATCAGTAATAAATTAAAAAAGAAAGATTTAGCACTTTATTTACACCTCATTTTCAAAGAAATATAAATTAAACATTCCGTTGACTTACTCGCAACAAACTCCAGCTAAGACTAAAGAGTCGTTCTCAGCCATCCAGGTCCCGGTTCCTCCTCAGGTCTGAGGGGGGGCAGCTGGACTGGTTCAGGTTCTCCTCTCATCAAGAGGCTCCTTCAGTTCTAGTCTCTGGTGTGACCTTCGGCAGAGTTGTCATGTGACCTAATGACCCTGTAGAAGGTCACACCAAAGGGACACACCAAATTTAAGGGACTAGAACTGAAGAACCCCCCTGATGAGAGGAGAACCTGAACAGGTCCAGGTGACCACCCTTCAGAGCTGAAGAGGTTCCAGAGCCTTTCTCTGGCAATGATTTGAGAGCAGACCTGGACTGGTACCCTCCGACTGATTCATGACGCCATGAGAGTTGAACTGGTGCTACTGGTGAATCCTCAGAACCACATCTTAAAGCTGCTGGGGAGGATTTGACACCATCGGGGAGAGTAAACGTCACTCTTCGTGAGACGCAGTGACCGAGGGGAGCACAAAAACTGCCCACTGCTGAGGTCTCTCTGGGTCACGTGACTGAACCTGTCTGGACGCCATCAGACACCTGCAGCCGTGAGGACGGGTGAACCTGTGATGACTTACAACTCATGTCAGCTGGGGGGGGCAGGACCTTTTCGACTCAGAAAGGGTTTAGCAGTGGTGACCAACGTCCTCACTGTGGACTCCCTCTCTGAGACCTCACAGATCCATGATAAGACGCCATGAACCAGGAGAGGCTGGCCTCCTGAACCCAATTCAACAAGTGCTGGACTCGCCTGTTCTAAAGCAGCACTGAACTTGAGAGAACAACCACTAGAACCTCCACTGAACCTGCGAGTCTCAAACTGGTGGCACACCAGCTCCCTCTAGTGGTCCATGCTAGTGCTAGCACCACACGCCACTGTTGTGCTGAGGGGGCAAACACTTCTTCTCTGCTCACCTCCACAGAAGAACCAGAGCCAGGTTCTGCTACCAAAGGTTCTCCATCAGAGGTTCCAGATGATGTCACTGATTTCTCCAACACACAGGAACTCTGGCCACTAACTTGTTTTCATGTACTTGTAAGATAATTCACCGCCTCTGCTCAAGGCAGCACAGCCCTCGGAGGAAACGGATCACATGGATCCACCTGATCCCAGCCTGTTCACGCTGCTGGCTCAGGGACCCTCCACCACGTGGAACCTAGATATCAGCAACACTTTGGATGCATTCAAACGTTCCATCATTATTTCACTGTAATATTTTCCAGTTAAATTTAGGTTTTAATTCAGCATCTTTCAAAAGTTTTTGAATTTTTTTTAATTCATTAATCCGCTTGTTTTCTGGAAGCTGTTGACTCTTGCACCTTCATGCGAAGGGAAAGGGGCGGGGCTGCGCCTGCCGATGATGTCGTTGTCAGTGGTGCTTCAGGAACCAGCTCAGTCATTCCGCCTGCAGAGATGGCGCGCGCGCGCGGGGGGGGGGGGGGGGGGGGTTCATCATAGAGACACCGAAGGAAGAGGCATCATGTTGCAATCGTACGATAAGGGTTTTCAAATGAAAAAAGCCTCTGATTAAAAATGAAACCATAATAATAAACTGGCCAGTCCAGCACGTCCAGCCTCTTAACCCCAGTCCAGGATCTGGTTTTGGCTCTAAAACCCTTTAACACTGTCAGATGAGACGTCCTAAAACGAGCAACTGACCAGACCTTCATTTGAAGCGTCTCGCCTCCAGGAGCTACTTTTAGCCCTCAGAGGGTTGTGATTATGGGACCAGGACTAAGGTTGAGAAGCCTTCAGCACACACCTGTGGACCTTCCACGCTCCGGTTCTGCTTCCACCGCTCAGAGAAAGTTCTCCATCAGTGACGATGCTGAGTGTCCATAACTTACAAAAGTCATCAGAGAAATGTGAGCTCATGTTTCTGTACATATTAGAAAGGTGACGATGAGATTGCAGAAAAAATCCTATGTACACCGAGTCCCACCGTATCTGGTAGAAGAGGTAATAGAAGAAAATATTCACAGACATTGGTGAGTTGTGTTCCTTGCATCCTGCCCTGAGCGGCTGTGTGCTGCGGCGAGGCTGGATGTCAGTATCATGCTGCACTAATATAGTGCACAATTATGCCTGAAAACATGATGGAGGAGGAGGCGGCGTGATGGCGGTTCGGAGATTCCTGGTCCGGTCCACAATGACACAGAGGCATTGGAATGTTGGTGATGAGGTGAGCCCGCCAAGCTGTGATGTCATCAACAAAAACAGGAAAGAAGATTTGTGCTTTTGAGCAAAATCGTTGATGCAGGGTAACTTGCTCACATGATTCACCGCCACGCCAGCAGTGGTGGACGGCAGAGAGGCAAAGGCAGACTTCCAGAAGAAGATCAAGAATTCATGAAGGCTCTCGTGAAACAAAGCATCGAAATGAGGATTCAAAAGAAGAGAGGAGGACATGAAGGCTGCTGATGGACATGGATGCAGTGCCGTGATCTCTGAGGTTTCTGTGAGAATCGTCTTCCCAGGGTGGAGGCGAACGTGTTGAACAATGCCCACATAGCCCTGACATCAAGGAGGGTTTCCATAGCAACTGAGTTTGTTCTGCAGTGGGCGTGTGTCTGCAGGTCAGCGTTGTCAACCCAAAGACGTCTACATGTCAGCGTCTCCGTCGTAGGCCAGAGTCAGCGGCTTCAGTCGGTTGTTCATTTGCCGTCGCTGTGGCTTCTTTGGCTTCTTGCTGCAGCACAAAAACACCACACGGAGAGAGAGTCAGAGGTTACAGCGCCGCTCCTGCACGCCATCACGACGTGCAGGGGGCAGCACTCCACAAACACACTTTTTGGACTGAGAGGCCGTGTTATGGGACTTTACTTTTAATTTAGCTTTTTGCTGCGTGTGCGATGCTACAGGTTCCTGGACGGCCTCGTCACGCGTCTACGTCACATCTCGCTCTCCGTCTGAGAGGCCATGCAGCGTCAGAACGCTGATGGCTGCCTTCACCATCAGAAGACACCACCATGTTTGCGCCTGACACACACTGGAGAGTTGACATGCGTGTCTGTCACCTGGTCAGGGAGGCGTGGTACAGCTGGTATGTATGTATGTATCTATGTATCCAACCGTCATAGTCACACACCTTTAGTGTGTGACTATGACGGTTGGATACATAGTCTGGGTACCAGCCAGCCTGGCTCCTCTGTGAGCCTGTTGGCTCAAGGCCAGCTCTGTCTTTGCTACCGCGGAGATTCGCCTCACGAACAATAAAAGACGAAACACTGCGTTCAGCATTTCGGCGTTCAGTTTAACCAGAGAATGACCGATAAAAAAGTGACTAAAAAAAGTTTTTTAAATAGAAACAATGATGAGTGAGACCACATCATGGGGTTCTCTGGTGAATAATGAGAACCACCGGATCGCGACCGGTCTCCCTCTCCCCTGCACCACCT
Organism: Aulostomus chinensis; assembly: GCF_037954235.1. Taxonomy (NCBI): domain Eukaryota; kingdom Metazoa; phylum Chordata; class Actinopteri; order Syngnathiformes; family Aulostomidae; genus Aulostomus; species Aulostomus chinensis. The sequence goes on along the minus strand of NC_141341.1, from coordinate 19,941,592 downwards.
GCTCTCAGGGATCCAACTGTCACTGGAAGCCAGGACAGCAGAACCAGAGCAGCATGTGACTTCAGCGCGGGATCTTCTTACTCTACGTTCATGCTGCCTTCGTAGGGTTTGACAAGCTTGATATGGTCAGTCTGCAGCATGTGGGCCGACCTGCTGTAGTTCAGGCTGTACCTCCACTGCTACTGGCTACCTGAGACTGGCTGTGTGACATCATACTGGGAAGCTTCATGCCACCTTTGATGTTTTACTGTCTTTTACTGTTTGCGGTTTCGCCTGATGTGTGTCTGATGAGGCTCCTCCTACAGCCTGGGGTTGTAAGACGCTAACAAGTGTGCAGGTGAAAGTTATTGTCATGTTCATGCATGTTCAAGTGACCAATAAGAGCAGACTGTGAGTTCAGGAGGCGGAGCTTACAGAGACAGGGGGCATGTGGTGAGGATGGCAGCAGCTGGACGCTCACCTTCAGGAAGCGATCCACTGAAATGACTAAACAGGCACTGCAGGTTTTGGGGCACAAATGGATGTCAGGTGGAGTGCGTGACAGGTAGGGGGAGGGGCCTGACTATGTGATGAGCGTTTCAAAGTGAGGTGGCGGCTGCTGTGATGGAGGAGGCTGTTGAAGCTGCTGCTGCTGCGGCTGCTGCTGCGGCTGCTGCTGCGGCTGCGGCTGCTGCTGCTGCTGGAGCTGCCGCTGTAACTCATCTTGCTCTAGTTTCTGGCAGGCGGGGCAGGTGTAAGGCACTGTGTTGCTGTTTGGATCCATCCAGTAAACCCCCTCTGAGGGGCACTTGGAACTTGACTTGCAGCAAAGGCAACAACCACAAAAACTGAGCAGAGAATGTGAGGATGGAAAAAGAAACAAGAAATGAAGGAAGAAATGATGAGGGAACTCATGAAGTCAAAACCAAATGAATGAGAAACGTGGCCAGTGATGTCATGGAGGTCACGTCAGTCCTTCCTGTCTGGACGAATCCCCGCTACACCATCATGAAGACAGCACTCTAACTGATGACTGTAGGCCGCGTTTCCTGCTAGCTTTAGCCTGCTAGCTGGCTAAACACTCTGTAAAACAACACTTCAGGTTGTGACGGTGCAGTTGAAACCACAGTGATGACATCGCCATGACATCATCGGGGCGGTCAACTGCCCCCACACTAAAACCTCCTGCTGTTTTTTCAACAACAAATTTCGGTTGGAAAAACAAGAATTTTCATGATTTCAAAACAGGTATTTTGCGTTTTTTTACGTTCATAACTTCAAGTTCCAATCAGATTCAACACTGACACCTCCAACCACATTTGATGTGAGCACTCTGATCTCCATGACATCACTGAGTGATGACATCAATGGTCATGTGATGATGATGATGATGATGATGACGACGGCAGACAAACAGGATAATTTACATGAGCGTGTTGGTACATTACCATGCTAGGTAGGTCATAGAGATGATGAAGACGAGCAGAACGAACGCTCCTGCTGCTACTCCATACACCCAGGTCTTCAGCTTCCCATCTGCACACACACACACACACACACACACACACACACACACACACAGAGTTAAATACAGCTGTTCTACTACTGTGTGAGCAGAAGGGGGCAGTAGACTGCCACACATCGCAGGTCCTCAGAGCTGATGAACATCCTGCAGTTGTGAACGTGAAAGGAAGAAGCTGCTTCTTAAGTCAGCTTTGCAGGACTGTTGCTAGGAAACCTCAACTACACAACTACATCCACACAACATGGATCGTTCATTACGACAGAGGAGGAGTTGGGGGGGGAGTCAGACAACGGTGCTGACCTGAAAACACGAGGACCTTTCAGTTCTACACCAGAGTAACTGGTCCCACAGCTATGACTCAATGTGTTTGTCCTTCGTCTGAAGTTCAGCTCAACAAAAAATGACTGCACCAAACAAGCAGGCTAAATAAACTCACGTGGGACAACACCATCAGTTTTGGCCTGCTGCTGTTGGCATGGGGGGCAAGCATTGAGTGTTGAGTTGCTGGTTCACTAGAGGTCACCAGAGGTCACTGAGCATCGCTACCACCTCACTCAGCCATGTTAGGCGGTTGAGAGTCCACTAGGTGTCACTGTGCTGCTGGTAGCTGGACGGCAGCTTCCCTCCACAGACTGGGAGGACGAGGAATCAGCAAATGTCCAAATTCAAGTGATTTTGATTGACACATTATTGTTTCAGGGGTCTTCCTGGACAGAATCATCAAATTTCAGAGAACTAAGAAGTTTAACAAGCTTCTGTCACTGCCAGACAGGCTCGTTCCCTGTAGCTGCGCTGGCCTGCTTGTGTGTGTCGGGACTGATGGAATCATTTTGTAAGCACTCTTCACGTGTTACCTGGACCAAAGGGCTGCAGGAACCAGGTCCGTCCCACCCTGCCAGGAGTGCTGGCTGCAGGCTGCGTGGGGTTGAAGGCCCGGATGGTTTTGACATCAGCCTTGTTGTCACCAGCGGTGGGAATCTCTAACACGGGGATGACGGTGCACTGGTCCAGCAGGCCGTCAGAGGTCATCACCTCCGTGTATCCGTCCTCGCAGCCACAAACACCCGCCTGACACAGAGATGAGAGACAGCAGAACCACACTGAAACCAGAGCGGCACCGCTGTGTTTGTTAGGGTACAAGCACTTGTTTTTAGCTCCAGATTCATTCAGTGAATTCACCACCACAGCCAACATGTGACCTCTAGACCCAAGAGTTCCCCCGGGACCAGAAGCTCTCTGGTACTGGGGTAGCTGAGGCTGTTGCTATGTCACAACGGCAGGCCTCAGATGAACCTTTTCACACAGTTCAAGTACAGAAACTCTCACATCGTCTGTGACACAAGCTGTGACCTGTGTGGGGGTCCCAACCCCAGGTTGAGAACCACTGGCCTGCATAATTAACCACTGGTTCCCACTTAAGTCCCAAAATGTAACTGGTTTCTCAGCTTCAGTTTCATCAGTCCATCCTCAATTTTTCCGAGCTGCTACCAGGTGAACGGTCACCAGAGACCACATGACCAGAGGTCAGAGGTCACTGACTAATCTGAGAATTGGAATGGAGCTCACCTGACTGTGTGCTGATGATGTTGTGTGTGACAACAACATCATATAGACCCATGAAGTTCAAAGCAGCACTCAACTTGAGCCAGGGGTTCTGGAGGTCTGGAGGTTCTGGAGTTCTGGGGGCTCTGAGGTGGATTAGCTGAGTCGGACCAACCCCCACCACCAGGATCATGAATTCTTGTCCTGATCTTTGGACTCTAGTGTGCAGTATTTGCAGACGGTGCTCCTGCTTTGGTGTGATGAGCTGCACTACTTTCAACAACGCCTCAGTTTATTTGAGCTCCTCAGGGTTCTACTGGTCCTTGTGAGTCCGCATGGCTGAGCTGGTGCACCGCGGGTCTGCTTCCAGGGTCTCTGGTTCTATCCCAGAAATCCTGGAACAATTAGCACCTGAGTGGTCAGCAGACAAGAATAGAGCCCAAGTTCTGTCTTGGTCTGGGTCCAGATTAATCAGATAGAGTCCCAGTGTATCGGACCTGTGTTCAGGCTGCTTCAGAACCAGGTCACATCAGGCCTGGTTTTCCTCAATAAACTACACATACCGTGTTTGGGTTGGTTGTGGTTTGTGAAGACCTAGATCCTGGATCCTGGTAGGTTCAACAGCTCAAGCATTCCTCTGGTACCAGCACCATACTGGCCCCAGTGGTCCTATCACCATAAAACTGTGACACCATGTATGACGCCGTTTACAGGCTGGTGGGGAAATCATACAGTCGGCACACGGTGTGTATATATATATATATACACACACACATATATATATACACACACACGTATACATACATATACACACACACACGTATATATACATATATACACACATACATATATATGTGTGTGTATATATGTATATATACGTGTGTGTGTGTATATATATATATACACACACACATATATATATACACACACACGTATACATACATATATACACACACACGTATATATACATATATACACACACACATATATATGTATGTGTGTATATATGTATATATACGTGTGTGTGTGTGTATATATATATATATATACACACACACATATATATATACACACACACATATATATATACACACACACATATAAATAGATGGGGGGCTGCTCCAGTATCCACACGTACGGGGAGTAAAGTCACTCCTCCCCCCCTCACAGCTCCAGCTTCCTCCCAGCTTCCATGTCTCTGACTCACACCCGAGTGCTTAAGCACACACAATTCATCTTCTGCTCTGGAGTGTAAAGAACCCTGAGGCAAATATGTGCACAGTAAACCTTCATCCTCAAACAAGACCTGGATGTCAATGGAACATTTTTTCATGAATCACCGATAGGCTGCCTGTTCTAACACGTATCAGCGGTGTGGAGCACATCCAATCATCTGTGGCTCTAGCAAGCATGGAAATGGCCTCTACCTAAATAATCCACTTACCCTCTGACCCTGACCTTTCAAATAGAAACTTAATTGGACTCAAGAAGGTAGCAGGAATGTCCTACTACCTTTACTGCAGTCCCAGGTCAGTGTCCATGAACGCTGCTGCTTCCTGACCCCCAGGAATGAAGGAAGGACATCGGTTTTGCAGTTCAAGTATTCCAAAGTTCAGTCACCCTTTTGCACATTTGCTTGATTTTTGTCATGAAGCAAATGTGCCAATTAAGTTCCTTGAGTGTCTTTACCTGCTCTGAGGTCAGTGGCAGGTTTGTGGCAGTGGACAAGCATCCCACACATGGCAAACGAGACTACGTTCACTGGTCCAAAAGGGACAGGAACCTTATGGTGAACTGTAAAATACGTTTGTTGCTAAGAGTCAGTCAGCAGCTAATCACGTCTCCATGACAGCAATATAGGAGGTGGAGACTGATGTCTGAATGGACTTCCAGTGTATTTTAACAGTCTTACAGACTCCTGATGGCTGGTGTTCACAGAGCTAAGCAGAAACGAAGTGTCAAGTTGATGCTCCAAGGAAAAGTAATGAGCTTGTAGCTGTATGGTAACGTGGTGGACGAGATGCTAGTGCCATCCTGCAGGGGGTCTCATGTTAGCTTTATCAACCATGATCATTAAAAGGGATCTTGCATCGAGTGTTGGCTAAGCTATGTGCTCACTGGACGGTACAATCCATGCGTTGCACATGATTTCCAAGGCCTTTTCATTTGTGGCAGCTCACAAGTGCTCAAACACGTTCCCTTTCACAGAGGGTCACGCTGTAACGTAACAAATTACAGTGTAAAGGTAGTAACCCTGTGATGTAACACTTATCTCTAAAGGTAATGTTACCCAAAGGCTAACGCCAACCAACATCAGAAGATTAGCTACATTAGCATTAGCGAAGTCCGAACAAAAACATGCAAAAGCTGCTAAAGTCTGCATAGCAGGTTGGTTCCAGCCTGACCTGATGTGAACACTCTGAATGTGGGCGTTCGTGTGAATACGTGACCAGGGACGATAACTCTCTCTACCCTCTAAATCCTGGTTCCAACACTTCATGAGACACCCAGAGATGCCAAGACACCAGAGACTCCAAAATCCACCTCAACATATTTGAGGCAACATTAGATTTAGTAGATCTACTAGATCTACTGGATCTACTGACAAACTCCAGTGAACAAACCCTTCAGATGTCAGACTCACCTCTGTGCACAGAGAACGTGGCTTGGTGCAGGGGGGGTCACAGGATCGGTCAGCCATCGGTTTGACTGTTGCTGGACATCCACCTGCAAAACAAAGGCCATGAGGTCAAAGGTCAAAGGGCTGGTGTTGCTGCTGGTGTTTCGATGACTGTGAGATATGGAACAGCGTCATGACCTTCCCTCCCAGTCAGTGAACAACAACACTACCAAACCAGGATCTACAGAGGCGGCACCATTCACACCGCGCCTGCTTCACGTTTGAGATGAGGACAGTTTGAAAAGACAGAAGACACCGCGGGACGGAGTCTCTGAAAGACGTTGGAGGAAGTTCCTGGAGGCAAAGTGAGTCAATCAACACTCATCAACAACATACAAGAGGGGTGAAACAGACAATCTTTTTCATTGAATTCACTCGACTGGATTCAATTGTGTAAATAGCAGGGTGGGAACGACCACCCGGTGGCCTGGTGATCAGGTTCATCCGGGGCTGCAGACAGTGCTGAGGGGGGGTTCTCCCACCGTGGATCCGATATGCTGGATCACGTGTACAGACAGTAAACTGACATTGATCCCACCAACAGACATTCAGACAAAACAGCCGTCTTGAAAGTACCGTATCAACAGTGTGAGAGCTTCATGAATATTCATGAGGTGGCACGCTTAAGGTATGAATATTCATGAGGGCAGCATCTCTGCTGGTGAGAGTGTGAGAGCTGGAACACACTGCGAGCGTGCCAATCAGAGCAGCAGCAGACAGGAAGCCCATCTGGGGTACGGTGCGCTGCCGTTCATTGATCACCTCCACCCACAGCCAGGAGGTGCTGGCTCACCTGGCTCCGCCCCGGCCTCCACCAGGGGCAACAGACCCTCACGCCGGCTGACAAGTGGTGCTATTGTTGCTGAGTTTATGCTGACGTGTTCTGGACAATGGGATTAAACCTGCCACCGCTGCAGATTAAAGGCTCATCAGCTTATAGTTTGAAGAAATGCTTCGAGAGCTGAGTGGGATTCTGATACTGTGAAGGAGCCCGTCTCAGTAACCTTGTCCACGTAATCGCCACACCACACACATCGCCAGAACTCACTGATATGCATGCACCCGGGCCGTGGCAGCTTAGAAAATCATTTACATCAAAGATCTCATGAACGTCATGAAGTCCTGATTCAGACTGAAATTCTCTGTGTAAACGTGACAATCCAGAATTTTTCCAGGAGATTGATGAGCCGCCCTCCCCTCCACCCTGACACACATCAACACGCTGTACGCTCCCTCCAGATGTTCCTGTAACGCTTCCTTAGGACAGCTTCAACACATCCATCCATCCATCCCTCCATCCATCATCCATCCATCCATCCATCATCCCTCCATCTTCTCCCTCTTATCCTGTTCAGGGTGGTGGGGGTGGAGCCTATCCCAGCAGCCTTCCCCCTGGACAGGTCACCAGTCCATGGCAGGGCCAACACATAGAGACAGACAACCATTGGCTCTCCCAGCCACGCCTACGGTCAATTTAGAGTCTGGATTAACCTGGTCCCTCTTGATGTCTTTGGAATGTGGAGGAAGCTGGAGTACCAGAGAGAACCCAGCAGGAACAGGGAGAACATGGAGACTCACCCAGAAAGACCCCGTGCTGCAGCCGGGGCTCCACCCACAACCTTCTTGCTCCAGCCGGGGCTCCACCCACAACCCTCTGACTGGGGGCCACAGTGAGGACCACTGCTCCAGCGTGCTGCCCCAGTTTCAAACCCAATATAACACGTTTCCCTCATGTAGGGAATCCATTGATATTCAGAAATCTAATTTACAGTGTGTGACATGTTCATCTTTTTCTCATATTTAAGCTCCTGGCTCTTCTGATTGCAACTCTACTGTACCTGTGACGTTGATCCCATCGGAACGTTGACACCAGACGGGGCGGGACGAGCCTCTCCATGGCCCGGTGCTCCACTTGTATTCAAAACACTGGCCCTCTGCAGGAAGAGCACCAGCGTGAGTTCAAGGACCTGATCAGAACCCGCTACATGATCCAGTTACCTCCTGATGTGACGAGTGCGTGTGTATCATGTAAAAATGAATCTTTCTATCCAGATTTCTTGCAATACCGTATATGTAGACCCAGATACCCTCTGAGCCTCCTGCAGGACTCGGACCTCACTGACCTGTACATGGCCGCGCCTCCAGCTCCTGCTCTGGACATTGCAGAAGATTCTCTGGATCTTGGGCCAAAACAGCTCGTGACCTGACCTGGACCGACCCAAAACCCAGATCATCCCCACTGACACAGTTTAGCTGGCACGGACTCCAGGTGGTCCAGTCCGTCAAGTAGCACTCGCCTGCGTAACAGAAACAGAAGCTTTTGACACTGAGAAGTGTGGAGTGCCGGTTCCTGACCTGTCCATGTGAATCCAGTCTACTGATACGTTTGAACGTGCGAGTCCAAGAGAACTGGAACATTCAACATTCAGTCAGTTAGTCACCAACACCCTCCACCAATACAAGGGTTGTTTTCTAAACTATCTGGTATTGTGTGAAGATGTCTCATCACTTCATTCAGGGAATCGGCTTCTCTCATTGGCTGTGGGACACCATGTGACTGCCCACAGAGAATTGAGATGTTTTGTCCCTAAAAGCCTTTTTTCTCTTTTTGTCCATGACCACCCTCATCATCACCTTCTCAGCAAAGCCAAGCGGCTCCGTTGAATAGGTCAGACTGCTGCTTTCTAGCCGTACAGCTGATGTCAGCACATTTCTATTCTCTGAATTAATCATGACGACTTTGATGATGAGGAACCCGTGATGAAGAACAACGAAGGAGAAGCATGTGTGCTTTTATTTGACAAAAGCTTGAGTGGGAACCAGCTGAGTCTGGGTCCTCTTTGACCTTGTGGGCCCACTCAGCCAATTTACTTGAGGGCTGTTGACGCCCACTCTCCACCAGCATGGAGGAGTCAGCGTAGGCACACACATCTCCACACACACTTCAATAAATACACACTACAGCTGCTAAGAACACTACAAGTACAGACAACAAATACTTGATTTCAGCAGCTTTCACAGAGGCTTTGATAGAGCAACAACAACCCTGAACGCCACAAACATGCGGGCGAAGTTTCACCCTCCTCATCCTCCCTCCACCCACCTGTTAATCAGAGCGCTGCATTGTGGGGCGCATGCTGACCCTCGAGTGGCTCCTTTAATCAAGCCCACTCAGAGCCGAGAGCTTTAACAGCCATCAGAACCTGCACACGTGTGCGAGTGTGTGGGGGGTTCATCCACTTGTCTGTTATTGTTCCTACATGTATGTACAGTATGTTCCACATTCAACTTCTGTTTGATATATAAATAGAGCTGAAATCACAGCAGTCTTGACGATTTTGATGTGGTTTTGGTGGAGGCGAGGGTGGAGGGATCTTCACTCTCAAGTGTCTGTGAAGGTTCTTTGTTAGTGAGGGTAATAAAAGTACTCTGTATGTGGTCTTGTAATCACAGTAAACTGTGCAGTAATGAAGCTGTCTGATCTAAAGGCAGCAGGGCGGCGCTCGCCGGGTTGGAGCCTCTGGTGGTCTCACCTGGACAGGGGACAGTGCAGGATTCCTGCAGGACAATGTGTGAATCTCCGTCCACCGAAGGCTCCACATCTCCACACAGCTCATCATCCACCTGGTTTCCTTCCTGCAGATTGGAACCGTCGGACACGAAGCATGACACGTTCCGAAAACGCACGCCTTCTCCACAAATCGCCCCCTGCAGGCAGACCAGAGCACAAACCCCCACCACCAAGACACGTTACAATACAACTTCCATGATCAGGTATCACATTATTCTGTAGATAAAATGAGCAGCAGGCGACCAGGCTGCCAACTGGACCTGCACCAGAGTGCCGAGACTCTCCTCACCCTCAACTGAACAGAACTGGAACCAAGGGAAAACTGTTTCCACTGTTGCTGAGTACATTTTAACAAGAAGAATCAAATCTCTGTCTTTTTTAAGTGTCTGAGCACTGAAAATATCAGTGTTGGTGCCAGTGGTAGAACCACCGAGACCAAGAACATGACACAAGACACGAGAACCAGTGGACCTTCACTGGAGCTGAACACACCACACCGAGTTAGGAACTGTAGACTCTGATTAGGGAAGATGTCTGCATCGGCTCAGCTCAGGTGTGCGTGGCGGGGGGGGGGGGGCAGGAGAGGGAGAGAGAGAGAGGGAGAGGGGAGAGACAAAGAGAGAGATTGAGCTCTGTGGCTGACTGACCTCAGACCTGCACTTGGACCAGGCGCTGTATCTCCAGCTGTAGCAGGGCTTCACCAGACAGGCCTTCCACTGCTCCACCTGGGACGGGCACGGCCTGCCATCACCCTGGGGGGCCTGCACCACCGTGCGTCTCCTCCACAGCTTACCTGCAGGATGCAGGACAGGAAGGAGAGCGTTTTATTCATCGTAATGTTGACAGTCAGAGTGAACTGGAGCTGCGATCACCTCTCCAGTCACAGCCGAGTCACCGCAGCCCAGCCTCGTGCAGAATCAACCTGCCAGCATCATGTTAAACTGGATGCGATGTTCCACTCCGTAACCCAGCTGACTTCAGTCTGCACCAGTTCTACTTTCACCACTGGGAACAATCACAAGCGTAACAATTTTCTGCTTTAAGAAATAAGAGAAAATGACAATTTGACTGATGTTTTCTCTTTCTTTTTATTATACACAAAATTCTGTACAATTCTATTGTATTTCAATGAGGAGCCCAATCTTCCTCTGAAGCAGTAAGCCTGTGGGAGCGAAGCCTGACATCGAGTACAGCAGATTCGTTGCAGCAAACACATGTGTGTGTGACCAGTGAAAGAGCCAGAACCTCCCTGTGGTCTCAGCACCCAGAGATCAAAGAATAGGGTGGAGGAGGCATGCTGCAATTTTGCACGAGACAGCCAGGGAGACGCGCAGCACTGAAGGAAGCCAAACAGTTTCTCCTCTCTACTGATGACATCACAGGGAAGGCACTGATGGAGAAGGTGTGAAGAGTGGAGGCAGCGCAGGGTGAGAAGCAGTATAAGGAGGCCTGGAGATCATCGATGAGATGACGGGACGGAAGAGGACCAAGGAGGGACAGGTTGAGGGACGCAGCCCAGAGGAAGGGTGGCAACCTGGCTTAATCACTTCCAAAGGCTGCTGGGCACAGCAGCAGATGGAGGAGAGGAAGACAGGCCATCACTCCTCCAGAACCTCAGCGCTGATGATGGTCCCTTCACGGCCAGTGAGCTTGTCAGGGCAAAAACCACCCTGGAAGAGGCCAGAAGTGCTGGGCTGGATGGCACTCCCCCAGAGGTCTTAAAGAACTGACATCTGGAAGCAGGGTTCCCACTCTTTCCCTGGAATTATTTTCCAGGACATTTTCAGCGGCTACAGAGACCAGTTATTCCATCATACAGTACGCGACTACATTTCTCTGTCCCCCTCATAGTTTGGAAGTGTTCTTTTCTACAGTTGCAACTTGCATTTACCAGATTGTTTCCATGTTTGTTACTCATACATTTGATGTTCAGTCCATGGCTATAATCTAGAGCAGAGAGGAGGCTGTGGCCGCGGGAGAGAACAACCTCACACTCGCAGACACCAGCGACACTTTTCAACTTAAAAGTCGCTGGTTTTGTCTCTAGGCACTAAAACCTTAACGCCGTCTTAAAAGTCATTAAATCTGGTGACAAAATGAACTGGAAACACTGGGTTGCAGAACCCCTCTGAGCTGAAATGCAAATTTGATTGGCTGGTAGCGTCACATGGGCGCTGCACCGGCTGGAAGCAGAGAAGCGCTGTGCCCAGAAAAAGGTGACGACAGACATGCATGCGCACAACGTTTAACTCATTAGCATTCGTTCACAAGGCAGGGGGAGGATAAATAAAATAATAGAAATATTTACCATTTCCAGGACATTTGTCCTTTCTTCTCATTTTCCATATGTTTTCCATGACTGGAAAATTGGTCAATCATTTTCCATATGTTTTCCATGACTGGAAAATTGGTCAATCATTTTCCAGGTTTTCCAGGATGCGTGGGAACCCTGTGGAAGACCTCATCCTCCAGTTTTGCAACCTTGCTCTACTTCACAAGGAGCAGCCTGAACTGTGGTTTCTCTCCAATATCATCCCGATACCTAAAGCTGGAGACTTCTCAAAACCAAACATCTATCGAGGCATCAGCCTGACAGGGAGAGACATACAGTCGGATGATACTAAACTGGTTGCATTACACCACTGATCCTCATCTGACGGAGAACCAAAATGGTCTTTGAGAAGGGAGAATTGCCGCGGCTCAGATCTTGGCCCTAAGGAGACTAATTGACCCAACTGCTGTACTGTGCTTCCTTGATTTGAAAAAAGGCATTTGACTCGATCCACAGAGGCGTGATGATGAAAACCCTTAAGGCCTACGATGTCCCTCCCAACTGCACAGGAGCTCCTGAACCGAGTGGAGTCAGAGTTTGCCAAGGTTGGCCTTCAGCTAAAAGCCAAGAAAACTGAGGTTAACCCCAATATCATCCCACTGGAACATCCACCTCTCACAACAGGAGGCACTGCTATGAAGGAGGTCAAGGACTTCAAGTACCTGGACTCGGGCCATTGTTGTCTATCATGGACCAGGTACCAGGTACCACATTTTAGTAATGGAAAAGCAAAAAAGTGAACCGGCCCAAGCTTGTACCAGTCAGTGGAAAAGGGGGGGAAAGCACTTGCATGGCGAGCCCTGAACGGCATGGCCAGTGTGTGGAACGCCAACCTCCCCAGAAAAATAAAGCTCAGCTTCTTCTATGCAACGGTAGAGTCTGTTCTTCTATACTGCAGCGAATCCCTGAAAACAACCCTACAGAAGTCTCTAGAAGGTGCTACACCAGGATGTTGCGTACAGCACTTTACATCAGCAAGAGTGAACATGCATCCAACAAGACTGTAGGAGGGAACACCAAGGGTGAGCGAGGAAATAGCAGCCAGGACAATGAGACAAGCAGGACATTGTCAAAGACATCAAGAACTGCCAGCTGGCAAATTTAATTTTTCCATGGGAACCAACACACGGGCGCCGGTCAGGAGGCTGTCCAACATTAACATACATGGATGAACTCAAGAAAGACGCAGGCGCGCAACGCAACGTTGAGCTGGCCGGACAGAGAACCCAGATGACCAGGAGAGACAATGGAGGGCTCGTCTGAGGACGACCCAAGAAAAGTAAGCCAATCACGGCAAATAATATCATGTATAAGAAAATTCACATCTTTAGCCAGTATTTTTCTTCCTTCTTAAATTACATTCACATTTATGAATCTTTTTAAATTTTATAAATCAGAGGTGTCCAAACTGGTCCAGTACAGCGCCGTGTGGCTGCTGGTTCTCATTCCAACCAAGCAAAAGCAACACCTGATCCAACCAATGAGCTGTGAGGACACAGCTTGATTGATTTAAGTAGATTCAGGTGTTGCTTTTGTTCAGGTGGACTGAGAACCAGCAGCCACACGGCGCTGTACTGGACCAGTTGGACACCTGGGATGTAAACTGATCATTTCCTGTAATAATGTACGTTTTATGACCATTCAAACAATATAACAGTTTTTCTCATGAAGTATTTATGCTGTACTTGTTAGTATTTTTACCCTCCGTGATACAGGATGAGTTTAATTCATTACTTGAAATTAATATTTGAGTTAATCACAATGAAGTCATGTGATTAATCACAATTAATTGCAAGATTAGAATAGCCGTATTTGTCCTATTTTTGGAGACTGGATAAAACAAACACATGAATAAAGAAATCCACGAGGACGGGTCGGAGGAATCTCTTTCTCAACTTTAAGTCAATTAGAATTATTTCTAAATCAGAGTCTCAGGAGTGTAACAATGGTCTGGTTCTGCTGCCACCTTGTGGTTTACTGAAGCAAACGCAGCTGTAGCGTGAGCTCACGGAGGGCCACCAAACAGCCTGCGAGTGGAAGCCTGGTGAAACAGGTGTTTCGACTTCAGGTTGTAGTTTGCTGGGCTTCATCATCCTGGGGAGGCTTATGAGGAGACACCAGCTCCAGATGTCACTGGACACAGTGGTGCTGTCAGTTGGGGACACATGCAAACTATCCCTGTCTTTTTGGGCGTCGTCACTTTCCCTCAGCATCCTCCCAGATGCGCTTTTGTTTGGATGGACATGCCACTCCCCCCCTGCTCATTGCCCAGCTGGATCTACATTTCTAACCAGAGGCACGACTGAATCAGTATTGTCTTGTTCACTGGTTACTGGGAGATGCTGTCAGCTGATGCCCGGAGACGCTGTCAGCTGATGCCCACAGACACTGTCAGCTGATGCCCACAGACGCTGTCAGCTGATGCCCACAGACGCTGCAGCTCTCCTGCCCCAGCACTCTCCCTGCAGGCAGCCGCATATCTTAGCGGCAGGTGTTGCATGCCAGCTGTCACTGTCAGTATTTGGCTGGACAACACAGTGCTGTGGTTATCTACACAGCCAGGAAAACAGCCCCGCCTGATTGATAGCAGCACCTTTCTGCTTCCAGGTATGTTCCTAACCAATCCAGCTCATTGGTATTCCTGGCTCAAGATCAGAAGTGAGCTCCTCCAGGGATGTATGTCCCGACTGCCAGCCCAGAGACGAAAAGACCATGGGAAGTAAAGCGAGGAGGTCTGGCCGCTGCTTCTCCACACGGAGGAAAATCCCTCTCGCCTGGGGACAGATTAAGGCTACGACAACAGCTAAAGCCCGTACTGGGTTACATCTGCTGTTGGCTCTTATTGCTGCTCTTCTCACAGACTAGTGGAGTCGGGGGTTCTCCCAGAGCCTCGCAGCACAACCTCCGAATGGCCCACCAATCAATGACCTGATCCTGTGGACTTACAGGTGAGGACATGATTATCCCTTTCTCAGTTGGGGGCTATCAAACCAGCATCAGAGGCACAAACTCAACCCTCTGTTCAACTGCAGTGGAAATGTACAAATGTAACACAACACGGTTATGACCGCATAACGAAGATAGAAGAGGCACTCTGGAGCCCCATTGAGGTGAAGGGAAACAAACGATTTAGTGATATTGATACAGAAATAAAAATAACTCCTGTGTCTGGGGCTTAAATTTGTTGTATATCACAAAACGCCTACACACTCAAATGCTAAAACAGTAAATTTCTATAGGTTTATTGTCTTGGTTTTGCTCCCTCACCATGTGTGAGGTTCGTGTGTTGAATCTTGTCGTGCCAGAGTCAACAATGTAACAAGCTGCTCTTCCATTCTTTGCTTGTGCAGCGAGTTTGTCTCCAGGTGGTTTTAGTCAGTCAGCGTGGAAGTCCTGGTAGTGATTGGTAAAACCATTCGTATCGGTGTCCCGAATCAATAGAATCAGTTCAATACAAAAAGATTTGTTCAAAACAATTGTCCCCTGAACCGTTCAATGCCCAGAGCACTGACTTACTGGAGTGAAAGTCAGCTTATGATGACCCCGGTCTCAGAAGCGACACGCCTTGACCAACATGTCAGGTTATTAAACACTGACATTTCAAAACTTCCTCACTGGATGTCAGAGATGAACGCTTGATTTGCAATGTTTTAGCTGATGAGCAGTTCAGCATTGTTCTTGGACCTGCTGAGCCTGGCTCCAGCAGTTCAGCCACCGAATATGACTCAGGACTCAGGTTCTCTGAAGAACGTTTGGAAAGCGATGACTCTCTGACCCTGCAGTGTTTCCGGGTCGCTCCACTCTCATCACAGGCCAGACTAGCAGTGTAACTGTACCTTTCATTCATGTTGCATGTTTGTGTGCTGATAGAGAAGTTATATTCTACTCCTGCATCACTTCTACCAGCCTTAATGGTGTTTGAACCTCATATCTGCAGCTAGCGGCTGCTACATGTTAGCCTTTAGCTCAGGGGATGCACTCACTCGGGGAGGGAATCTTCATTCGCTCCGCTCAGCTGGAGTGAGGCAGGAACCAATAGTTTCAGGAAGTGATTCAGTTCAGTTTGTTATAAGATTTGTTCTTAATGAACCGCTCATGAATGCCACTGCATGATCAGTTACATACCTTTGAGGCCACACGTGTGGCTGCACTCTGACCACGCCGACCAGTCAGACAGCTGGCAATTGACAGGGCACTCCACGACGCAGGAAGCATTCATCTGCCACTTCCTCTCCAGACCCAGCTGAAAGAGATGACGGCCGGGTTTCTACTCACTCTGTCTGCTTGGTTAAAGGGGCTTTGACAGCAGCAGGTGACTCAAACTCACCTCTTTACAGAACTTGAGGTCCACAGATTTGCCGTCGCTGCGAACACAGTCCAGCATGCGGGTTTTGATGCCGTGTCCACACACAGCTCTGTCACTCAGTTGACAAGTACTCCAGTCTGCAGGGAAGAAGGTTGGAACGCAGTTCCTGGAGTCAGACTCGGCCACCGGGACTCAGCTGTCAGCCTGAGTCCCTCTCAGTGAATTGATGCGTTGCTTCAGGCTCACCAGTGATGTTGTAGGAGTAGTGGAAGCAGTTGCTGTTGAGTTTGCAGGCTTCCGTCTCCGTGGTGGGCGGACACTCCTTCTCCTGACCAGGCTGGCGGCGAGGGGACGCGCTCCTCTCCCTACTACTGTTGCTGCTGCATGGCTGAGGAGCAGAGAAGGAAACACAAAAGGTCGAGGAGTCTGTCTCTCTCTGTCTCCCAGTAGGAGACAGGAACTGGCTGGGCAGATGGGTTTTTAACTGAATAAAGTTTAATGAACTGGGGCCAGTGAACAGCCAGAGAAATCTCTCTCTCTATCTCTTTCCAGTTTGACTGTAAACTAAAAAAACAGCTGCACTGACACTGTTTTTCATCAATTACACTTTTGGTCTGAAAGATCCGTCAGACCTGTGGTAAACTAAAACCTACATTTGCAGCTGGAGCAAAGCGAAGTGTCCTGATGAAACTCACCCTTTAACTATTCAATCATTCGGACTGTAGCTGACTAGAAGAGGAGGAGCAGAAGGAAAAGTTCCACACAGAAAGAAGAGTTTCTATCCGCTTCTTTTGTGAGTATCAGGAGTCGACGACGTCTTACCAGTGGACATGGGCTCCAGGCCTCCCAGTCTGATAAGACGCAGTCCTCAGGGCAGGGCAGCTGGCTGTTTCGGGCTCCCAGAGGCATGTCCTCAGGGTCACACAGGTAGTCCTCCACCTGCTCAGACGGGCCATCTATCGTGTTGAGCATGCACCTTTGACACAAAGCAGAGTTAGCGTGCTGTTGTTGGAGTAGCAGTTTTTCCTCCAAACTATAGATCAGAAAGCCAAAAGTGAAAGAATCAGTTCAGATTCAGGCTCCAGTTCATCCTCAGCCTGGGTGAGAGTGGTCGTAGCATTAGACGTCAGTCACTCAGGGACACTGACGCCATGTCCTGGGAACCAGGTGCTTTACTAAAGGCCTGTCAGATCTCTCAGAGCTTGAAAACCCTTGAGAGAGGGCGTCTTCATGGTTAACCCTAACTCGGTTGCTTCAAACAACCCTTTGACAGGCTCCTGAAAATCAAGAGGTTCTCTACACACTTGAACGCCTGAAAACTGGAGGAGAGGAGGAGGATCCAGACCGTCTGGAAAAGAAATATGACAGGAAATATGCTTCTTCAAGAACCACATGAAGAGCCAGGAGACGTGTGTGGAACCACAGTCTTCGTCTGTAGGAAGTTACAAGGGCCTAAGATGGCTGAAAAGAAGGAAACCATGAAACCTGTGATGATGATGATGATGATGATGGATACTGCAGAAATGAGAAGGAGAAAAGGGGCGGGCTAAAGTTGGAGAGTGAGATCTCTTTAGTTGTGCGAGGAGGATGGAGGACCAACATGAAGGGAATCTCCTCAAAGTCAGAGTCGACACTTTAAGAGGGAGAGAGAGAACACAAACTCGTCTGCTGGGTTCAAAAACACTTGTTTTCATCTGCCACCAGTGATAGTTTGGAACATATACGACAATCATAACTCAGGCGGTGCGGCTCTGCAGTCCACTGCCGGTCTCATTAGAGACACGAGCCTGAATCCTGTTGATCTTTCAAGGACTTTGAAAATTGAATCGGATTTCTGCGCTTCCCTCAGTTGTCCATAGGGGTTTGAAATCACTCTGCGTACTGTAACAGTTCAAATATTTATCAAGCAGTAAAAATACTAGATTGGAGAAATTGGGTCATTCCCACTGCTGTAGCGAGCTGATAGCTGAGAAAATTACAAGACGAGTGGAATATATGGGAAAGTAAGAAAGATCAAAGTCAATCGGATGTGATATGGAAAACATCAGAAGCCACATTTATGCAGCGTGAGTGGATGAAAGGAGGGGAACACGGTGGAGGTGCTCCTGTGTTCTGGGTCCTCTTACCGGACTTTCCTGGTCTGAACGCCTTCACCACAGTTGTCCTTCAGGTCCACGTTGCTGACCTTCCACACACTCCAGGGCTCTGCCACCCAGATGTACTGACCACAGTCACTGAGGCACGGCACCACCTCATACACCTGACACACACACACACACACACACACACACACACACACAAGCGTGTGTGTATATACACACACACACACACACACACACACACACACACAAACATACAAACATGACCTTTGACACTGACTATCAAAAGAACCAGAGGTGTTCATGCATTCCTGCCAGATTCACCCTTAGACAAACAGGATATGGAAAAGTGATGGCGTACTCACTTGTGCCTGCGGGAGAAGTCCAGACAGGAAGGAAGACAAAGAGTTTATTCAGATGATTGAATTATAGATCGTAAGCAACAGTCACTCTTTGATTTCAAGAGGGAAAATGTCCAGTCAGTATTCAACCGTAATCTTGGGTGAGAAAAGTTTGCCGCCCTCACCTGATTTACGTGGTCCAGTTTAGGACAAGGTCTACCGCCATTATACGGTTTTTCCCTCAGCCACTTGGAGCGAACTTTGACCCCGCTGCCACATGACTTGCTGCAGCGTGACCAGTTGGACCACTCACTCAGTTTGCAGTCAGAGGGACAGGGAATAATGCAAGCCTCCTCGATATAGCCTAGGAACATGATACGAGTGTCAGACCGGGTCCACGACAATCAGGATCATCAGGAACCGTGTTCTCTTCATTCATACATGGAAGGAAACCCAGTTCATCAGACAGAACGTTTCTTTAATCTCTCTTGTGTTGCTTCGTGCCAAGCTACTTTCCATCAATGCTAAGCTAGGTTAGCCATGTCCTGATTACCTCGGTGCCGAAACACAAACATGAGGAACAGATGAAGAACAGATGTTGCGTTTGTGGCCAGCATGTGAGCAGGAATTGTGAGGTTTCCCTTTCTCCAGTGCTGGAGGGCTCTGCAGTTGCTCCAAGCGGAGGAATTCTACATCTTCCCTCATGTCAGCGTGTCAGTGTGTCAGTGTGTGTCCATGAGTATCCTTTTGTGACAGCAGATGTTCTTGGGGCTTGCTGAAAGGTTCTGCGAGTTTAGCACCCGCTGAGGTAGGAAAGTAACAAACGGATCGAGTACGAGCACAGCACAAGCACCCAATCACCCTCCACGTCCCATCATGCACCCTTTCCCTGACCCCTCCAAAGACCACATCCAGAATCTCTAGTCTGAGGGCTTGAAGGAACAGCTACTGTCCATGTTGCCAATCAAAGAGCACGCCATCTTCTTCCGCTCTGAGTCACTACCAGATCCTTTTCATTGAGCAAACACAGACGCTGTCGGTCCCTCGAGTGCAACGACGCACTCTGTCTTCCCATGGTTTAGATGCACAACATGACAACACTTAGATTCCTAATTCCCTTTTCATCCTTTTGCTAGCGAGTCTCGTGGTGTGTTAATAAACGCACCGCTGATCTGGGCTGCTGCCTTGTTTGCGGCTCCCCTGACTGACTGTTAAATCGATGCTTGCGGCTTGATAGAAGCACAGGCTGACAACGGACTCGCTTTGGTCCACTGACGTCTCCGCTGGATTCATTTTTTAGGACAATTTGTTTTTTGTTTTTTTACGACTCGAGCAACTGAGATATTTACAGCTTTCCAAACTGAACTCCACCAGAACTTAAGTACCTGTCTGACTTTCTTCAACAGATACTTGAAGTCTGAAGTTCTCAAGGTTCTTGAAGTTCCTAGTTCTGGCTGTTAGGGTTATTTGAGTGAGTGAAAATTCACCGTGACTGTTGCAGCGAGACGTCTCCACGATGCGGTTATCCTGGTCATAACACACCATGGCCTGGTAGCGATAGCCTTGACCACACTCCTTGACATCACCTTGGACCTTCATGCCCAGTTGGCCCTCCATGCGGCCCCCCTCAGGCAGGATGCAGTCGGACCAGTTGCCCACAGGCTGGGCATTGTACTTGTTGCACGGGCAGTACTGGGTCTCACTCAGGGGATACACCTGGTTGTTCTTACACTGGTCTCGCTTTTTGCTCTTCCCTGAAAAAGCATGTCAACTGTGAATACACTGGATTGATGATCATCCATCCTAGACAGGGTTCCCCTCCTGGAGGCAGACAGTTAGTGCAAATACAGGGGTTCTATCTCCAAGAGCGTACAACTGAGATTATTCTTCATGGTCGGTAACGGTATACTACAGTAAGTACAAGCTGATGAAGCTGAAGCAACTCAAGAAGGAGAAACTGTCACTCACCAATCAGCACCCTCTTGTGGGTCCTGACACCGACACAGTCGGCTGTGCAGGATGAGAACTTGGACCAGCTGCTGAGCTGACAGTCCTCCTGGCAGGGCAGCTGGCAGGGCTGGGTGAGGGGGGGCATGGAGCTGGCAAACTTCAGACATGCTTCAATGTCGGCCTGTCCTCCATCCTGCTTTCGACATGAAACAGCTACAGGGGGAGAGTGACGGCGTTTTACAAAGACTAAGAAATCAAGACAGTCAGCCAGTAGTCTAGATGTTCTCCTCTGAAACTCAACTGTCATTTGCAGCTGTGTTCTGCTTCAACCTCTGTGTCGTTTTTAAGAAAAAACTCTCCTGACCCTCCACCTAAAGCCCCCCAATAATGGGCTGATGTCCTGGAGGAGATCAGAGACGCCAACTCACTGTCTTCCTTCATTTTACTCTGAAAAAGTCCCTATTTTAGACTGGCGTTCCATGAATTGTATTATTTGTGAATTATTTATTATTATGTGTTGTCATCATGTACATCTTATGTATGTTTAATGTGTTTATTTCATGGGTGGATGGAGGATGGCCAGGGGGAGGAGTCTGTCAGGTCACATGGGCTGGAGGGGTAACTCTGCAGGCTGGCCTTAGTCAGCATGTCTGAGAGGATTATAATAATTAAAAAATCAACTGCATCAATTATAGAATAACATTATCAGTATGAACAGAATCCTTTCTTCTCCCACAGCACACACACACTCACACACACTCACACACTCACACACACTCACACACACACACTCACACACACACACACACACACACACACACAACTCACACTCACACACACACACACACTCACACTCACACACACTCACACACTCACACACACTCACACACACTCACACACACACACTCACACACACGGTGGCTGTGATCAAATGAACGGTGCAGCTCCAGTGAGAGAGCAGTCGAGGATCAGGACCTCCAGCTTCTGGATGTTAAACAGGGTTCTCCTCCAGATGGTCCAGAGATGTCAGCAGGTGTCAGGGATGGAGAAGCGCTCCTTTATCCCTGCGCTACAAGTCGTGAGTGAGAGGGTGGCTTGTATTGAACTGTCAGAGGATCCTGTTACTGGTAATGGAAGATAATGGCCAGAGTCTTCCAAGATGGAGGAGCAGGATGCTCATCATTGGAATCCAATATGTGTCTCTGAGACGTTAATGGGAGTCTGAGAGGAACGACACCCGACTGTCTTCTGGAGTTCTTCTCCACACTCAGACCTGCTCGGCAACAGCAGCCCATCACACATGAGGTCACACACTGAGCTGGCAGGGCTGAGATTCAATCCAATCAGTAGAAAGGGGAAAACAAGGGTGTGTGTGCGTGTGTGTGAGTGTGTGCATGCGTGTGTGTGTGTGTGTGTGTGCATGCGTGTGTGTGAGTGTGTGTGTGCATGCGTGTGTGTTTGTGTGTGTGTGTGTGTCCTCACCTCGGACCTGCAGGCCCGGGCCACAGGTCTCCTGAGCTCCGGGGCTGTCCTGTCGAACTGTCCATGGAACCAGCTGGCATCTCCGCCACTTGTGGGTTTTCCATCTGTGGACGAAGGTGAACAAAAATGAGTGAATGAGAGGAGGTTAAAGGTCAGGCGGTGATGAGGCTCGTTCCATCAAGGCCTTTGAGGCTTCATAATGCTACAACATGTTCTACCTGTACCTGTGTAGGATATGGACCAGTATTAATATTTAACTTCTCAAAATGGTTGTTGGAGCAGCTTCGTGAACCAGCGGGTCCAGGTACCTGTATCCGTGACAGACGGACGGAGCCTCACACTCTCTCTCCTGGGTCAGAACCTCAGGACAGTCCTGACCCCCATTGGCTGGTAACTGGATGACGATACGTTTCCTTTGCTGCGTCTTCTTTGTTTTGCCACCTATGAAATCCAAACAGACTCAGGAATGTTAGCTGAGCTGCATCTCATTAGTGACACACAGAGTTCAGCCGCGTGTGAGGGTCTTTGAACAGGCACAGGAGGAGCGGGTGTGCTGCTGAAGCTCATGTTGCGGAGTCAAGTGGAATATTGAATAACATCCTCATCATGTACTCAGTGGTGTATTGATACACCTCCAGGGGTGATGAGGTCATTGCCTTTGCAGGAAGTCCATGCCTATAACGGGATCTTACTGGGATCACTTACAGCATCCGACTGGAATGGATGGAGAAGAGTTACCAATCCATATGACTGCGTTTGACATTGTGGCTCCACAGGAAGCTGCACAGGCAGAGGTGCACCCTGCACTCTTGCCAAGACGATCAGAATGGCTCACGCTGCACGGCGTTTTTGCTTTTGACAATGTGTTCGTGGACATGAGGGCTCCAGAGCTCTGGCAACTACTGCTGTGGTAGCATAGCGCCGCACAGGGCGACGTCAGACCTGCAGCGTCTGCTCCTGCTTTGTTGTGTATGTTTGCACCGAACCAGGAGTTCTTGAGACAGAAGGAGGACTGCAAGTGCCAGCTGATGTGTGTAGAACAGGCCGATTCAATCAACAGGCGTGTGACGATGTGTGACATCATCGAAAATCAGCGTGAGCTGTTCTTGTCAGTTCAGGTGATTGCCTGTTTCTGAAAGTAATCTCAGCAGCAACGTTCCCTGTGGTCAGGGTCATCGCTGAGTGTAGGACTCCAGTTAGGACGGTTCCTTCAGTAACACTGCCCAGATCTTAGATTGAAAGGTTTTGCATCCAGTTTTATGTCTAAAATGCAGAAAAACTAGTCCCTGCTTTTGTCACTTGCAGGCTGGATTACTGCACCTCCCTCCTACCAGGCTGGACTAATAAGTCCCTAAAGACTCTCCAGCTGGTCCAGAACGCTGCTGCCGCGTGTTGACTAGAACTAGTAGCAGAGACCAGGTCTCTCCTGGACTGCTTCTCTGCATGGCTCCCTGTCAGATTCAGAACAGAATTTAAAATTCTTCTTCTACCATCAAAGTCCTCAACAGTCAGGCTCCTTCATCCCTGACAGAGCTCCTAGTCCCCTATGATCCAGCTAGAACCCTTCACTCCCAGGATGCAGGGTTCCTGCTGGTTCCTAGAGTTCTAACAGTAGAATGGAGCCAGAGCCTTCAGCTATCAGGCTCCCCTCCTGTGGAACCGTCTCCCAGTTTCAGTCCAGGACCCAGACCCCCTCTCTAGGTTTAAGAGCAGACTTAAGACCTCCTTGTTGATCAGGCTTATAGTCAGGACTGCTTAGGCTGGCCCTTAGATCTGCAGCTATAGGCTCAGACTGCTGGGATCTCCCATAATGCACTGGGCTTCTCTCTCCTGCTATCCTGCTCTCTTTCCCTCCAGCAGGTCAAAGCAGACGTGCATCCCCACTGATCCTGGATCTGCTCCACCTTCCTGCTGGTAAAGGAAGGTTCTGGTGGCTGCTGTTGCAGGATGTGCTTGCTGATGGAGAATTGTTGGGTGGAGGTTCATTGAAGGAGGGAGGTGCTGGACCTGCTCTGCTTGGAAAGAGTCAGGACAGAACTTTGGCTGGGGTTTGGTGCCACACAAATAAACCTGACTTGACTTAGAGCATCGCATAACAAACACATTCAGAAGTCTTTGATTGAGAATAAGTTCGCAATGTCCTCTCCTGACTCTCCTACATTTGTTCTGTGTTCTGAAGCCAAGAAGGCAGCAGAGTTACCTGCTTGACACGTGGATGGGCAGGGGCTCCAGTCGCTGTACGGGCTGACCAGGCAGTCTCTCTTGCAGGGCAGCAAGCAGGGCCGGACCGTGTCAGGCCGCAGGCTCTCTGGACACCTGAAAGAACATCAGTGAGCTCACAAACACACACAGGATGTCCTTGAAAGGCTGATAGATGGGGTGTGTGTGTGTGTGTGTGTGTGTGTGTGTGTGTGTGTGTGTGTGTGTGTGTGTGTGTGTGTGTGTGTGTGAGAGTGTGTGTGTGTGTGTGTGTGTGTGTGTGTGTGTGTGTGTGTGTGTGTGTGTGTGTGTGTGTGTGTTGCATTAAGGAGGGGGGGGTTCTACATTTTCCATTCCTTAAGCTGACAAAGGCAGGTAAAGAACAAGAATAAGAACAGTATCCACCTGCCTGTCCACTCCTCTGGTCTCCAGCATCAGCAACTTTTTGTTGAGCGTTTATCAAAGAAGAACAAACCCCTGTAGAATCGGACTCACTTCCTGGAGACCGTTACGTAACTAAGGGTTGTCACTGAATCTGAGCCAGTGGAGCTGTTTGGTTTTCCAACGTATTTAAAAGAAATGTGGATATTGCAAGCAAACGTCGTAGTTCGTGGATGACGTAAAGAAACGTGAGAAGCACCGTGTCCACACAGATGCAGTTTCTCTTCCCTGTCCAACACAAGACGAGCAAACAGCTTCCTGTGTAGGTGTGTGTTGGTCCTGCTAGTAACACACAAACACACGTAACCCTGTGAGTGAACACATTTCACTGTGTTTGGTGTGGACAGTAGCACTCAGTCAGGAGTTACCATGTCCCTGTCCAGGGCCAGAAACAATGACATCATCTCCCTGGAGACTAACGATGCTGGATCAAAACTTCACCACTTCCAGGGTTGAAAATACCGGCCAGTTTACTGTCTTTGTGTTTGTTTTACCAATTCTCATGCATCTTGCAATTATACCATCATGCATATGTATTTGAAGGCCCTGCTGCCACTTTGTGTTTTCTGGTTGTAGCCTCCACCTCCTGCCACAGCTGGTGAAGCCAGGTGCACCCCTCTCTATTGATGTGGAAGTGTGTCCCAAGGCAAAAGCTCAGTGCACAGTGTGTAACGGTGGGTTTAGCAGTCAGCGCAAGAATAACAAGCGAGATTCATTTCCATACACAGCATGGGGGCTGGCGGGGTTTGCCTGCGTAGTGCTGCCAGAATAATGCTCCCGTTCTGTTGAATAAATAAGAAGATAATTCATGTTCCCGGCAGCTCCCTTCGGGGCGGAAACAGACCCAGATGCCTCTAGTTGGCCAGCAGCGCATCAGCTCACATCTCTGCCAGACACCAGCAGCAGCACACTAACTAAGAGACTAAATAGGACAACGGGCCTCGTGCAAACAGTGTCAGTCCAAAACAATGGCTGCCTTTCACTTAAACAAATGAGAGCATCGGTCCTAAAGCAACGTTAATCACGCCGCCGCCAGAGGAGCTGAGGAAGCAGAACCACGCTGAGCTCACGCAGCGCACATTTGACTTGGTTTACCAAGGTTCTCCTCATATTTCATGTCATGTCCTTCTTCTCTCGGGCCGTCTGGTGACGATCAAAGAGGATCTAGTTCTATGAGTATTTTTCCAATTCTTTATTCTTAATGGCCGTAGCGGTGAAGCTCGCCGAAGGCTTGGGGTCGGGCCAGCGACGCAGGCAACTCGCTTAGGCAGGTTGTTAACACGTCTGTATCCATGGAGCTCAAGTTTTAGATTCCACACTTGTTTGTGTTGTAAGTTTTTTCAGACTGCTGCCAAAAAAACTAAAACCAGTCCCCCGGCACGGACCCGCCCTGTCCCCCACTGTGGCTGGGCTTCTCTGCGGCGCTCTGACGCCAGGCGACCGCTCTTTGTTCCTCCTGTTTAGATTCAAAAAGCAACTACCAGCGTTCAGCCTTTTTGCTGCCGAGCTTCTTTTGATTCGTGGCTTGCTTGTGAGTCCACTAAACCCAGTGAACGCTGCCAGCTGTCGGCCTGAGCTCTCTGGTTTATTGCTCCAGTGCAGAACTGTTTTGCATCTCCTTGTTTTGTGTAAATTTTGTCAACTTTGATGAGAAAACACATTGTCATTAGTTTTTGTTTTTTCATCTTCTGCATCTGTACTGAAGGTTTCTACATATTTGAGTTGATTTCTGACTAAATGAAGAAAACCTCTAGATGGCTTTGAATTGTATTAACAGTTATTAACAGTTGTGGTTTTCCAATTGTTGTATTCTCTACAGTTCCTGATGACCCTGTGGAGCCTCCCGGAGACAAGAACCAGGCCAACAGACATGGCACCCATAAGAAATACGCTGAAAAGACTCGTTTGAATCGCAAATGTGTAAAAGGTCACATGTTTGTCGGTGGAAAATGAATCTACTTTGTTGTTTTTCAAAGACACTGACTTGGCTTAGAGGACAATAAACTCATACTACAGGTCGATGTTCCGATCATCAGTTGAATCGTTTCAAGAATAGTTTGTAAAATCCTATTTCTCCACCGGTTATTACGGAGGCCTGAGGGGAATATCAGATCCACGCGTGTCATTCATGACACGTTAGCTGAAGAAGAGGTGGAAACATGTTCGTTGGGCTTCCTCAGATTGGAGATTATATCCATGTTCAACCTTCAGTCACACCCGCACCCAGAAATCTGACACGCTGGGGAGACTTACTTTTTTGGAGGGACCTGGCCCACGTTCACGCGGACGCAGATGACTTTACGAGTTTGCATTCCTACAGAACAGGAGACATCGTCGCCACGGGTGCGACCCACAGAAGTGTTGGTGGCTGGGACGGAGGAGTCCTCTATGCACTGCCCCCACGGGCCGGTCTGCCAGTGGTACACGGTGCAGGGGTGGTCGTTGCAGCTCCTCACCTCCTGCAGGGCGCTGATGTTGGGACACTGGATTCCACCTTGAATAGAACACAAACAAGTATCTCGTAAAGTGCTGCCAAATGAGGAGCACCTCAGCTGTGATACTTTAGGGTTCTGCAGAGTCTGGATGTGCAGCAGGACCAGCATGGGAGTCTCAATCTAGGCCCCCCGTCTACACTGGGGTTGGGGTCAAGTGGTGCGTTCAAGGGGAAAAAGGTCTCTGCTGGTGAACATGCACACCACTGAGAGTGCAGTCGTTTAGTTAATTAATCAATTTATTGAGATGTGACTTTATTCTGGAAGTTAACTGAATCTCACCCCTCCAGTCTGGCTTCAGACTCCTTCAGATTTGATTTGATCTCCATCACTTCTCATGACTTGTTCTCAGACTCGAGGTAATTCTCCTACCCAGGAGTGTATTTTGCCCTTCAGTTTCTCACAGGTGCATGTCTTGTTCACTGTAGAACCAAACCGAGGGGCTATAACTTTAGTTTTTCCCCTCAATTACAGTTTTTGTGCTTTGACACTTTGACACTGCCACAAGTTCCAGTTCAGATGATGTTTGTATGTTGTGTTGTATGTTAAATAAAAAGTTTTTTAAAAAAAAGGTTGGTGGATTAGGGCCTGGATTGTAGCAGATGATGACCTTGACGTTTAGCTGTTAGCCGTCAGTCTCTATTAGCTTCAAGCTGCATATACGTGGCTGGATCCCTCTGCATTCTTGAGACATAAAAAAGTAGTGCAGGAGAGAAAAAAATATTTCTGAGCCCAAATCCCTATAAGTGAGTACTGGGAAGGCAAAGTACACTTCAATGGTGAAGTACTGCTTTAACTCGCTTTGAGTCCGACCAGGTTCCTTAACGCTTGATTGACTCAACTCGTGTATTTACCAGCTTCTGCCAGAGCTGTTGATGGGTTCTGCATGATCCCTGAAACGTGTTGTTAGAATTTTTTTCATTGTCCAGTGTTGTAACAATGAATTGTTTTCTACTTTCTTTCACCTGGATGATAGAGCACGAACCTGCAGACACTCCACGTGTGCTGCTGTTATCACACATTGATCCATCGATCTCTCATCAGCCAGAATCCCCGACCGAGGAAATGATCCAGATCGTCAGACTGGACTTTGGCTGTGTTCCCTTTTCTTTCTATCACCAAATATTACTGATTTTATTTTGACATGCAACCGAGAACTATCTCTAATATTGCCATGTGCCATTCCTACACGTAGCGCCAGCTTGGCTGGATGAAGAAAAAAGACCCAGAAATGTAAGCGCAGTGATACGTGCCAACACAGCAGGTGGCACGTCGCTCTGTCAGGAGCCTGACTCACTCACGCGCCTCCTCCTATACAGGAAGCTCTGACGGCACTTCGACTGCATCATTCTGTGCTCAGCTGCATCCACTGATCATAATAACAACAATAGCAATAATCTTAATAAGAAGCATAATATCACATGTGCAGCAACAACACAGTCTGTATGGACCAAGAAGACAAAGACAGACTGGACTCTGGCAGGTTCAGGTACTAGCAGACGCTGGCTCTCCACTGGGACTTATTTGAGAAAAGTTCTCTTGTATTCTGCTTGGAGTCAGTCGACAAAGAACCAGACAGTTGGTCACCCTCAACGCCAACTTGGCTGGACAAAGAAAAAAGACGCTGAAGTTCACAGTAATAATGAAAACAGTCATGACTGCGGCGCTTGTGCTGACATATGCAGTCCACTCACTCAAAGCTGGGACAAATATTTAAAGGAATGTGAAAACTGCACAAAAGGGAGACAAAGAGAAGGAAGCTTGGTGAGCGGTAAATCGCTGGTTGTCTGGTGTCCTGTCTGCTGATCTAGAGACGAGCTTTGACTTGGTGGAGAACAATCATGCAGCAGCATGAGAAAGGGTCTCCAGAGGCCACCAGGCAGGACTGACAGAGATGAGACAACCCCAGAGCCAGAGGCCTTGACAGGGACCCAGGTGGGGTGTGCACACCACGTGACCCTCTTCACCACACAACCTTGTCATTAGCAGCCACTGTCCCCTTGTGAAGAGACCCCCCTCAGAGAAGGTCAGCCATTAGCGCTTCAGAGTTATATCTCCCGTCAGAACCGCAGATACCGCCGACCTCTGTGTGGCACCCTTCACGGAGAGCGTGAACGTGATCGTTCATCAGACCAGGGAGCTCATTACTAGGTAGGAGGCTGCGTCACCATTGCTACACAAGCTAATTGAACAGTGAAATGATGAATCTATTTGAAAGAGATCCCAGACGAGTTCCAGTGCCTTGCATCATCACTGCTCTCACATATTTGCTGGGCTCTGTATTGACTCGACTGGATCTTGTCAGTGGATAATCCCTCCTGTCATTCCCCATCTTTGTCTTGACCTGAATAATGAGCTTGTGACAACACAATATCCTGCTTAGTGTAAACTGAGACTCTATCAGGATTTCAGTCCTTCATTACACAGGAACCCTCCCTGGGATGCACACCCTTAAGTGACTGTTGGTCCGCTAAACCTGAACTTAGCTGCAGGTTGGGCTAACTCATCTAAAGCCCATTTCACACTGCACCAAAAACGCGGGTCAACGCGAGTTTTTGGGCTCTCTAAAAAGGTCGTCTCGGCATTTCGACCCCCATCGACCGACTCCCTAAGCGACCCGGGTGTTTAGCGGCTCGGCTCGTCTGCAGTGTGAGAAGGAAACCCATGTCGTCTCAGGTTAAACGTGACCTTCCTGTCGCGTCCTGATTTTGTCACTGTGTTTTTCAGTGTGAGAAGTGCATGGATAATGCTACATGCCTCAGGTCTGCACATGTTGATCATGGCAGGTGAAAACAGGCAAATGAAGTCTTTGGTCTCAGTTTATGGTGTTCATTTTTCTTTATTAGTCTTGGATTTGCATCAACGATGATGCAGGCTAACTTTTTGGCATTTGTTGCAAAAGATTGATTGCTAAATTCAGCCAGGCACTGCTGGAGCGTCGCCACACAAATGATATGGTAACTGTGACCATGAGCGGAATCACAATCAAAAAACCGACAGAGGACACAATGTACATTTACTCTGAATTAACAAAAAATTAACAAATCTGAGCAAGTTAACAAAGCCAAGAAGGCAAAAAATAAAGCATCTGAAGCAAGCAGCTGTGCAGAGGACCGACGCAGTGGAAAGTCAGGGTTAACTTTAGACCTAACAGACCTCCCTTTTGTTTTAGGAAGATGAATTAGAAGGAAACCTCCCTTACATGAAAGAAACCTCTGACAACTGGCATGGAAACGGGCTGGTCGTCACTGACTGTTCACTGATCACTCGTCTGTCTCCCCAAAGTTTATGAGGCAGATGGATATTTTTTTTAAAACTCTTACCTCGAGCAGCCTTAAGGCGGTTAATTCTCAACTGAAAACAGATTTAAATCTTAGTAAGTGAGCTTCTTGTACTTTAATCCGCTCTACTCCACTGTACTTAGTGACCCATGCTGAATATTGTATCTGTTTGGCCCAGCTGATGACCTGCAGAGACCAGACATGTCACAACAAATCAGCCTGTCTGGAGCTTGTTGTCCACATCCCTCTGCAGCGCTCATGCTCATCCTGTTCATGGATGTCCTCCAGCATGAGCAGGGGGGGTCGTGTGGCCATTACCATGGAAACCCGTCATTTATGAAGAGCCTCCTTACTCCAGCACTTGCTGAGTTGTTCTGAATATGTCGGCGACACCTT
This sequence comes from Aulostomus chinensis, assembly GCF_037954235.1. NCBI lineage: Eukaryota > Metazoa > Chordata > Actinopteri > Syngnathiformes > Aulostomidae > Aulostomus > Aulostomus chinensis. The sequence continues at coordinate 19,910,976 of NC_141341.1, read as the reverse complement.
GGCACAGAGTGGTCCAGCAGAGAGACAGCAGGAGTTGTTAAAATGCTAGCGGGGCTGTAAGAGGCTACGTTTAGCTGCGCTGCTCGTCAGACACTCACCATCTGTGCAGCCTCCTGTTGTGGCTCCTAAGAAGGTTTGATGTGAACGGCTCAGTTTGAGAGTTGCACTTAAAAGCAGAGGCCTTTCTGTTTGACTCACTGCAGCATCATTTAGAGCACTTAATAGGAATACTCAGTAATACTCAGTACTGCTCAGTACTACTCAGTAATACAACTACAGAGGTGGAACAGGCTGGTTCCTATTCTAAGAGAATTGGGTTCTTGCTAAGCCAGCAGATTGGTGGAGAGAGTTTCCCTCACCCCCGCCTCCCTCTAGTTTAACAACTACCAACTAAAGCAACAACGATTGCTACCACCAACTTAGAACATCAAAAAGGAATGTACCAAAGACTGGACGGACCGAAGGCAGCAGGGAGGGACCTTGAAGAGAAGTGAACCTTATGAATGTTTAAAGAAGGAGCATATTGAAGTAAAACGTTTGACCATGTGACTGCAATCACTAAGCTTCAGTGCACAGGTCTGCGAGCATGTCGCTCCTTACCCTGCATCACAGTAACCCACGCCACCACCTTTGCAGTCGCTGCAGAGGAACACACAGAATGACTTATTTGGCTTTCACATTTCCCTCAGTGAATAAAAAAAGGAGGCAAATGAGAGTCGTAGCTGTGGCAGGATCTTAAGATGTAACAGCAGAGTAGTGAATCACTACATGGCACTAAGACACATGAACATTTCTCTGCCACGTGTTGCCCAGAGTGTCTGAGGCTGTTTGGTTTGTCGGTGCAGGTCTCCTACCTTCTCCTGCGTTGTAGGCCAGGATTGAGCGAGCTCTCGTCTGCTTGCCCTCTGTGTTCTTTCCAGAGCAAGTGTGGGAGCAGAGGGACCAGGGGGTCCAGGGACTAAGGGCACAGTCCTTTGGGCAAGGCACCTCGCAGATGACTGGCATGGGCAGAATGGCATCTCGGCACAGCTGCCTCTCCACATGTTCTCCTGGATGCAGAAAGACAGCAAACAGTCACTGTGATGGTGACAACACTTTCCAAAATGACCGTTTCTCATTATTTGTGTTGGCCAGGGATTCCCAAAGTGTGGTGCGCGCATCGAGCTGCCACTAGGGTGTGCACAACAAGATAAAAAATGTGACGGCGGTTTGGAGTGTTTTTTAAGTGGGATGTTCCCACACAATAAAGACATGTAAATCAACATTTCCTTTGTAAAATTTAAAACTGACGTATTAATCAATAAGTAAATGCAGGCTATTCAAAACGCACCTTTCTTAAGATGAAGAGTAGAGGAAGTTATTTTCCATGCACTAAATGCAGCCTTGTTGAGGTACTTTTCCCGACGGTGCAGGCAATTGGGAGTGCGTCAACCCGGTTGGGGTATAGAAGGAGGTGCGCGGCCAAAAGAAGCTTGGGAACTGCTGGTTTAGGCCATAGATGAAAATGTGGCTGCATGAGTTTCATCTTGAGTGCAGTTGTGCCCGAGGCACAGCGCCAGCAGCCAGGTGCCCCTGCAGGACTTGAGTCCGGTCTACTCATTAATCTGGTGAACTTGGATTGATTCAACTTTTCTTCAATTCCCCATAACTACATTCTTTTTAAATATAAAGTTGGAATGATTAACAACCAGTGAGTGAAAAAGGTCAAAGTCAATGCCCAATGGCTAAATATAGCTAAGATCACATGGCACTGACACTGGCCCACATCGCTAAGACCGAGTCAGGACCAGGTGTGAGAAGTCCTCGTCTAAACCAAGACAGACGTCTCTAATTAGAAACCAAGCCCAGATATCTCTCTATTTGATGAAAACCACCAGAAGCTCTGTCACCAGCTTTCTTGCCTCCCTCCAAACATCAGTGTTGCTAACTGTCACCTCAATTTAACCTCGTAGTTTTTCTTTTAACTCAACTGTTTGAAGTCCCTAACAAAGCCCTGGAGACCTCGTCTTTTCAGCCCACAGTTGAAGAGAGGATGATGAAGTATTTCATATGGGGACGTACACTCAGAGGCTCCGATCTATCCATTTGCTCCTGAGGTGTTTTGAAGAGAGAGAGGGTGTTGAGTAGGTAATGTGGTCTACATTGATCCAGATCTGCAGGCTGTCCTCGCTCCCCTTACTTTCCTCATCCATACCGTGGCTGAAGGACCATATCTGCGAAAATCTCATTGTGAAGGGGAGGGAGAATGGCAACCAGTCAAGCGAATGACACGCCCGCGTCCTCGGGGGAAAAACGGATCCATTTTCATCAGGAGACAACAAGAGATCAATAAGAGGCCAGTCAAGAGGAATTCTGAGGGATGGCACATGGCTGTGGGGGAGGGCTGATGCTTGTGATGGGGGCTGTTTGGAGGACGGCGGTAATGGAAGACTTCCGTGTGACAGATGTTGGAGGGAATCACTGCAGGGCCGGTTGGCTATCATGCTAGATTCTGTGACTTCTTGACCTTCAACACCCCCATCAGGCACAGAAGATGCATGCTCTCCAGAAGACAGGTACATCCTTTTACCTGCCCCCTACTGGTAGCTCAGTGTAATTACTACAGTCCTGAAAGTGATCAACTAAGCAAACACTTCACCTAAAAAGAAATTGTTCCTAGAAGTTAACAGACGAACATATTCTGATCTCTGGGTGGTGGATCATGAGGTTTTGTGGGTGTGGAAATATATTTTCAAGTGCTGTTGTTTGGAGAACTTCCTGTTGTGAAGCACTTGAATGTGACATTGAAAGGTCGGCTCCCATTCAGACTCTTCAGACAACAACTCATCAAATTATGTTTGAGGTTTTGGATGAATGCGTAGTTTGATAGTATCTTAGTTTGTTTGTCATCAGGCTTTCATTTCGTTTACAGGCAGAAGACAAATGAAGGACAAAGACAAATGATTCACCAATGATTATGACTCTTAAATTCCGCTCACGTCTAACTTCTCTCGCAGGGTAGTCAAGGAACGTTCAGACATCACACTCATGTGCACCTCCTCACAGAGCAGCATCTGCTCCTACAGCTACAGACGTTGCCCACTTTAGAGAAGGATAAGCCCAGTGACGCATCATCAGCCTCAGTTGACAAATGTACTGGCGTGAATGTTGGCGGGTGTGAGTCCACATGACGCCTCATTTTACAGAACACGCTGAGGCTGATCTCAAAATGATGTCACCACATAGTTTGTCCTGCACAGCACGTTTACACTTCTGGTCATCAACATGGACTCAGTCCATCCGTCAGCTCGGTTCCTATTACTGAGTTACACTTTGTCACCTTCAGACATCAAGAGAGATTTTTTTTACTCAGGAAAATGTGTTTGTAGTTGAAGTTCAATCCACTGAAATGATGCTGTAGCAGGAATCTCACGCTAGCTTGACAGAGTCGATGTTGAGGGGACATTGACTTCACTCATGCCGTTCAATCCGTAATTAGTCAATGGGGCCTTAAGATATCATCCCAATGGTCAGATATCAGAGACTTTTGACCCCGCGTCACCAGTCAGACTGGAGGTTCAGGTCTCCTTCGTCTCCAGTGAGCATCTTCCCTGTGCCGCGAGCAGAACTTTGAGCTTTCACAGCTGGAATGTATTCAGGGGACAGAGTGAGTGGCAGCTCCCAGGCAGAGTAACTAAACAAATGTCACACGAGGAGAAATGAATCATCTCCAGTGTAAATGTCTGATGTCAGAGAAAGCTGTACAGGAAAGAAGCACCTTCCTTGTCTCCGGTTCCACAGCTTGTTCAAATAATTCTGCTACACTCACAGATCTGAGAGGCTGCGGCGATAGGCAGCAACTGAAGCAATGAAAAGCGACAATTCTTTCTTTCTTTTAACATTGCACAGATCAGACAAGAGCAACCTCTGTCTGAACCTCTGTTGATGGAGCTGTAGCAGACAGAGGATGACATCTGCTCTGCTCTCCTCCGCCACATCCAGGAGATTTAGCTTCTCACACACAGCAAGAAACCGGGGGAGAAAGGTAGCCTCAACACAAGCTGACTGCACTCATCTGATCTGCTCACTACTCTGATCCGCAGAGACGCAAACCTCCCTCCTCAGCTCAGAGCCTCTCCAGGTGTGAGGTCACCTTCAGCAGCGCTGCCTTCATCACTGAGACTGACATTGCATTCTACACTGGTGGAGAAATATAAGGGGAGGACGGATGTAAAGATGCAGGTACGATTCCTTCCGACCGGATCAGAACTATTAATGGGTGTCATCTCTCCTGTTCATACATCAACACAAACTCACCACTTTAGTTAAGATAATGAAAAAGTTCAACTGAGGTGTAGGCCCACCTCAGGACCAGAGGTCAAAATACCAAAAGGATCCCAAAAATACAAACCCTGGCAGGTAAAATAATTGGTCAAAAATGCAAAGGTCCAAAACGTCACTCACATGAAACATCAAAGACTCTCATTCCCTCAGTGATTAAGTTACAATAGAGAGAGGATTATGTCACATGATGATGTCACATCGGCCATGTTCTTATCGTTCGGTGTGAACGCACAGTGAGTCTGATCAGAGAGTGAGAGCAGAGCTGAGAGCTGGCCCTTTAAGAACCCCTCCCCCACTGCTCTGTCTTTGATCTGTGCTACAGAGAGAGCAGAGCTGAGAGCTGGCCCTTTAAGAACCCCTCCCCCACTGCTCTGTCTTTGATCTGTGCTAGAGTGAGAGCAGAGCTGAGAGTTGGCCCTTTAAGAACCCCTCCCCCACTGCTCTGTCTTTGATCTGTGCTAGAGTGAGAGCAGAGCTGAGAGCTGGCCCTTTAAGAACCCCTCCCTCACTGCTCTGTCTTTGATCTGTGCTAGAGTGAGAGCAGAGCTGAGAGCTGGCCCTTTAAGAACCCCTCCCCCACTGCTCTGTCTTTGATCTGTGCTAGAGTGGAGAGCAGAGCTGAGAGCTGGCCCTTTAAGAACCCCTCCCCCACTGCTCTGTCTTTGATCTGTGCTAGAGTGGAGAGCAGAGCTGAGAGCTGGCCCTTTAAGAACCCCTCCCCCACTGCTCTGTCTTTGATCTGTGTCAGAGTGAGAGCAGAGCTGAGAGCTGGCCCTTTAAGAACCCCTCCCCCACTGCTCTGTCTTTGATCTGTGCTAGAGTGAGAGCAGAGCTGAGAGCTGGCCCTTTAAGAACCCCTCCCCCACTGCTCTGTCTTTGATCTGTGCTAGAGTGAGAGCAGAGCTGAGAGCTGGCCCTTTAAGAACCCCTCCCCCACTGCTCTGTCTTTGATCTGTGTCAGAGTGAGAGCAGAGCTGAGAGCTGGCCCTTTAAGAACCCCTCCCCCACTGCTCTGTCTTTGATCTGTGCTAGAGTGAGAGCAGAGCTGAGAGCTGGCCCTTTAAGAACCCCTCCCCCACTGCTCTGTCTTTGATCTGTGCTAGAGTGAGAGCAGAGCTGAGAGCTGGCCCTTTAAGAACCCCTCCCCCACTGCTCTGTCTTTGATCTGTGCTAGAGTGAGATCAGAGCTGAGAGCTGGCCCTTTAAGAACCCCTCCCCCACTGCTCTGTCTTTGATCTGTGCTAGAGTGGAGAGAGAGGAGGAGCACCAGAATTGGAGTGTGGAAAAGTGGAATAAGTCGGCATACGTTGGTCAAGAGTGACTCATAATACCATGTTTTTGTAGGGGTTTTTGTCAGGAATGCAGTGGTTTGTTAAAGCTGTGGGATGGATGGTGTAGACGTGAGAAGCGTTTGTTTGACAGTATGTACCCTGAGAGGACACCGTCTCCCTATAAGTTTCCATTGAATGTGACGTGTGTGAAAAGTGTCTCCCCGAATTTGACGGCTTATAAAATGGAAACCGAGTAATTCATATAAAAACTTTTACCAACTTTTGATCAGGACAGTTTTGTGACTAATTGGTGAAATTTTGGAAGCGATACCATGAACGTTTGTTGGGGGAGCAAAATTGTCAAAAATTGGACATTCGTGTCCAAATTGTGGACGTGCTGTTGGAGTGAGGTCAGGGGTACGTGTGTATGAGTTGTCCGTCTTGACGAGAGGAATCCAATGGTGTTGTTTCCATGTCTGTAGGACATTCATACGGGCCGTAACAGGGTTCTTTGTGTATGTAGGTGGCTCTATTGAGTAGAGCACTGTGGTTTTTTAAATATCTAAATTTTCGCCGGCGCCGACAAGTGTGCCAAATTTGGTGAGTTTTTGAGCATGTTTAGGGGGTCAAATTAAGCATCAAAGTGGTAGGAGAAGAAAGAAAGAATTTTGCGAGCAAGAACAGTTAAGACCAGGTTTTGAATGGGTGTGTAGGGGAAAACCGGCTCCGGCCTGTCTCCCTGAGCACCCCCATGTTTTTTTTTTGAGGGGGGGGGGGGGCTGGGACACTGTTTAGTGTGTTTTTAGTGCTGCTGCTGTGTTGCTCTACCGAGCAAACATAATAGGGTCTTCGCCCCAGAGTACCTCCAGGCTCAGGCCCTAAAAATGGATGGATGGATGGGTTATAAGGAAGGTGAAGAGGATGAGGAGGATGAGGAGGATGTGGAGGGTGAGGAAAGTGAGGTGGATGTGGAGGGAGAGAAGGGTGAGGAGAGTGAGGAGGATGTGGAGGGTGAGGTGGATGTGGATGGTGAGAAGGGTGAGGAGAGTGAGGAGGATGTGGAGGGTGAGGAGGGTGAGGTGGATGTGGAAGGTGAGGAGAATGAGGAGGATGTGGAGGGTGAGGAGAGTGAGGAGAGTGAGGTGGATGTGGAGGGTGAGGAGAGCGAGGAGGGTGAGGTGGATGTGGAAGGTGAGGAGAGTGAGGAGAGTGGTAATCACTGCAACAAGACACTTCAGCCTGTGAATACCACTCTTCATTATGACTCTCTCTCTCTCGTTCTTCCTCTCGCTCTCTTTCTCTCCATCTCTCCCTCTTGCTCATTCTCTTGCTCTCCCCAGAGCCCTCATTAGCAGCTACTATGGTGGATTCAGGAAACTATTTATAATTCACACACACACACGCGCACACACACACACACACACACACACACACACACACACACACACACCTGGTCTTACACTTGTCCTGAGGACCCCACTCTGACATGGTACACCCCCCAGCCCCTGACTCTCACCTTGACCAGTCTTCCAAACCAGATTCTGACCCTGAACCTGGTCTTTACTCTCAGTTTATAATTGTGACATGTGGGGTCCCACATTTTAGTCCACCAAAAGGCGCTGGACCCATGGAGTCCACTAAAACAAGCCCACACACGGTTTTTGTGGGAACTCACTGGATGCTGAGGTCATGAATATTTCAGGTTCAGGTGAAGACGAAGCTGCTCTGCCTCCTCCATGATGAATGCGTGCTATCAGTGATAACAGCCGCTGGTGCGGCCAGGTTATCAAGCTTTTTGTCTGTTCGGGGAAGCGTCTCCGTCCTGTCACTGGATGTCACAGCTGATGTCATTTCTCCTGCCAGTCACGTCATCTAATTCTGACATCATACATTCTAAAAATCAGAAATGTGTCCAAACCCTCTGAGGGTTCATTTACCATAACAAATGTTTGTTTTTACACGGACCGCCTCCGAGAACATGCAAAGGGGCTGGAGGCTGCAGTTCAGCATCTCATGGGGATGATTCCAATCCTCAAAGGGGGGAAATATTTCAGGTAATCCCAGTTGCTTCACACCCAAACCCATGAGTTCTACTCTGATGCCACATGAATCCTGTAACTGCTGCACAGCTCTCCAGTTCCAGCTCCGTTCCACTGGACCTCCAGGTACTGGTGAGGCTGCAGCAGCTCTCCTGTGACTGTGAGCCTGACCTTCACCTGTTGAGTGACGAAATGTCCCTGATCTACAGTGGCAGAGGGTCCTCATCGAAGCAATCAGGGACAAGGAAGAAGGTCTGAGGGTTTAAGCTCTTATCAAGTATACCAACCAGTGTTTTAGTGAATCATCTTCAACATCCATCAGGTTAAATCTGACGGTAAATTCATGGATCATTTCCTACTTCCTCATGCTATAGCGCCCACTTGTGTCCTCAGTGCAGGGACTGCACCCCACCTCTACCAGTCATGAGGGACTGGGGCCTGAGCTGAAGCTGGTAGTAAGAATCTGAAGGTCTCTTGGTTGCATCGCTGCACATCGACCGGTTCCTCCCTCCATCACCTGTCAGTCTGGCCCAGGGTCAACGACGCTGTCAAACATGCGGACGCGCCTCCACACACCAAGTTCCACTGATCCACGCAGCACTTCTGACTTCTCACTGGCTGCTGTTGGCTCACATCACACCTCATTAGCATAAAGTTGACAAGTCAAGACACCAGGTCTTATAAAAAAATAGACCTCAAGACTCTCCAGCTGGTCCAGAACGCTGCTGCCGCGTGTTGACTAGAACTGGTAGCAGAGACCAGGTCTCTCCTGGACTGGCTTCTCTGCATGGCTCACTCTCAAATTCAGAATAGAATTTAAAATTCTTCTTCTACCATCAAAGTCCTCAACAGTCAGGCTCCTTCATCCCTGACAGAGCTCCTAGTCCCCTATGATCCAGCTAGAACCCTTCACTCCGAGGATGCAGGGTTCCTGCTGGTTCCTAGAGTTCTAACAGTAGAATGGAGCCAGAGCCTTCAGCTATCAGGCTCCCCTCCTGTGGAACCGTCTCCCAGTTTCAGTCCAGGACCCAGACCCCCTCTCTATGTTTAACAGCAGACTTAAGACCTTCCTTGTTGATCAGGCTTATAGTCAGGACTGCTTAGGCTGGCCCTTAGATCTGCTGCTATAGGCTCAGACTGCTGGGATCTCCCATGATGCACTGGGCTTCTCTCTCCTCCTCCTGTCCTCATACGTGTTACTAACTCCTCTTCTCTCCCCTCATCCCAGATCCTGGTGCTGCTGGAAGAGGCTCCAGACCTGAAAAGGCTCCAGCTGTCACCTGTAGCTCCACCTGCTCACGTCCCCGTCTGTCCATCAGTCTCTCCTCCTTTCTCTCTCTCTTTATCTCTGTCCCTCTCTTTCCTTCTGTCTCTCTGTCTTCCTCCATTCTCTGTCTTTGTCTCTGTCCTGCTCTCCTGCTCTCTCTCCGTCCCCACTGATCCTGGATCTGCTCCACCTTCCTGCTGGTAAAGGAAGGTTCTGGTGGCTGCTGTTGCAGGATGTGCTTGCTGATGGAGAATTGTTGGGTGGAGGTTCATTGAAGGAGGGAGGTGCTGGACCTGCTCTACTTGGAAAGAGTCAGGACAGAACTTTGGTTGGGGTTTGGTGCCACACAAATAAACCTGACCTGACTTACTACAAACAGATGACCTCACTCTCGCCCTCCACGATCGTAGTAAAGAATCGAAGCCATGTGTTTTCACTTGAATAGTCCACACAAATACTTGACGATGTTGCACAAGGTGAATGACCTCAGCTGACAAAGATCTTCTTTCTCTCCAACAACAAAGACTCAAATCTTTGTACATTTGGGCTGAATTATTATTAACAGCCATTTAAGCACCACAAAGATTCATGTAGAACAATGAGAACATTAAGAAACACGTGCCATGGTGGAGAGCAGCATTCGGACTCACCATCGCTGTTGACACACTGCACCTGAGGGATCTGTGTTCCGGGCCCACAGTCCCTCTCATTATCGGGGAGGCACTCTTCCAGTTGAACCACCAGCCAGTCGTAGCAGCTGGGGTCTTCACATGGTATTGCTTCCACAAGGTGGGGGCAGTTCCCCGTCCCGCCCGTCGGCTCATTGGCTATCTTCCTCTTCCTCAGTTTGAACCCTGTCAAGGAACAACAGGAACTTACTGAAGACAATGAACACAAACCAGCCCCCCCTCCAATCCACCACGTCACACGTTCAACAGCACGCACATTAACTCACTGCATGCCGCCGGTGTGTCTTTGATGGTAACTTAATGTTGCATGTACAGTGACATGACCTCACTCAACCACTGGTTCAGTCTAGGCGTGCAGCCGGTAATGCAGGAAGCTATTCGTTCAGCCGTGTGTCACCTCCTCTGCTCAAGGACACCAGGCTCCACGACCCAGGACCAAACCAAGGTCACCCCCTCCCCCATCCACACTCCTGCTCTGGCCCGATAAGGTAGCAGCCCTGGAGTGCCAGCAGGGCTGAGGTGGAGAAACCTCCCCCCTTCACACACACAATTCTTTTACTCTCTGAAGCCTTTATTTAATCAGGCAGGTGAGCTCAACATGTACCGTCATGTGTTTCAACCCCCTGATGGAAGCTCTATCTGTGTGTGTGTGTGGGGGGGGGGGGGGGGGGGGACTTGGGGTGCAGGGGATTCGATTGTATCAGGCATCACTCACATGCTATCTGCAGGGTGTATTATGAGTGGCCTGGCTGCAAGATAGCAAGGCAGCTGCTGTCAGCGCTGGACTCTTCATTTTGACAGGAGACACACACACACACACACACACACACACACACACACACAGAAACAACATCTGGTGGAGTGCATCAGCTCAGGGGAGGAAGACTACAATCTAAGTGATCCTCAACAGTGACAGAAAAAGGAAAATTCTCTACTTCTATTAACTGTCAAGCAACTGACGCACTTCACTGCGTCTGTAGAGGCTGTGTGAGGCGTGTCACTTGGCCCACAGGAAACATGAGGCTCTGAACGCTCCCAGGGGCTAAAGTGTCTCCTCTGGATTACCACCACCTGTGCAGTATCACTGGATCTACTTTTCTAGATTGATGGAAAGACAAAAAAAACTAAATGCTGCATCACTTCATTTGTTTCTTCTGAGAAAACAAAGACACCAACACGGTAGATGTGTGTGATACCAGGCTGGCTATGTGGAGGTGATGCGACAAACCCTGTACCCCGTTGTCGTTGTTGATGGCTGCATATTAATCATATTACTGCTACATGGAGTCATTGAAGTTTAGCAGCTCAGTGTCAGGAAGATAAAAGGAGTTAAAGCAGGAAGACTCACTTTAGTCCCATTTTCTACTAGATAATGAGATAGGTGGTATGCATACTTGAGCAGCTGCGTGTGTGTGAGTGTGTGTTCCTGCTCACTTTGCATGATGTACAGTAGATGACAGCAAGCGCACAAGTGGTGCAGTGAGGAAATGAGCGACTGGGAGTGGATCCATCATTAAGATGCATGGAGGAGAGTTTCCAACCATCTCCTTCATTTGGGCCGCTTCATTAAGGCAGAGTCAACATGCATTAGTCATGGCCGACGCCGCTGTTCCAGGGATAATTAGGGGCTGAAGCAGCCACCGCGTCAACTGCACTGATGAACTCACACAAGCTGCTACAGTCACTGAAATATCGCGCTCTGGCTCCCTCTGCAAACCTCTCCCTCCACCGGTGCCTCCTCTGGTGGGGCAAACTGCCTCCGGCACACCGATGTTTACCGGTGTCAGGAGCAGGCTAAGAGCTCAGGACAGACCACACCGACGCTCACGCTGGATTCCCTTTCTTTGGCAGCATCTGAATATTCTGTCTCCTCTGTTAGAACCTTTTTGCGTTCACACTGACTGTGACAGTTTGCTAGATTAAACAGCTTTGACTGGACTTACAGGATAAAACAGGATCCAGTAAGACCCTCCTCTCACTCACTGAACCATGGGCAGTATCATGGAGGACCTCCACCTCCGTTACTGACAGGAAGTCACGTGGCCTCATGGCAGAGGTTTGTCTTTTTCAGGCAGTGTTTTTGTGTTGTTTTTCATGTGTTTTTGGGCTGCAGAGTTAATGTGACTTCCTCTCAGTCACGGGGGAGAGGCTGAGATGTCTGCCCCTGGTCTGGGAAAAGGAACCCTTATCGTTTTGTTCACTGATCTTAAGGAACTCATCGGGCTCTTTCAATTCATGTGCAGATGTTTGCTTCAAGTATTACTTTTGTATCGACTCCAATCCAGTTAGAACGCTACTTTCATGATGCGGGGCCGTGTCAAAGAGCGCCCAACCAGAGGCGTTGGTCATACAGCTTCATAGAGCAGGTGTGGATTATTCAGGATGAAGCACTTGAGAGTTTAAACAGACGTTTCTGGACAGTTTAGCTGCTGTTAGCATCAGTCTCCGTTAGCTTCAAGCTAAACATACGTGGCTGGTTCTTCCTGCATTCTGGAGTCACAAAGAAGTGATGAAGGGGGAAAAAATGTTTTCGTGAACTGAATACTCCTGTTAGTGAGAACTTGAAGGAAAAAATACACTTCTTGGGTAAAGGATAACTTTAACAGTTGAATGATGTCATATAATGACCTGTTTGCCATTTTTGTCATCGGATTAGCGATTTTACTATGAACCACATTTTGATACTAATACTTTTATTTGTACATAATTTTCCCTTTTATGGAGTATTTCTCTACCACTCAGCTAGGGTACTTTTATGTCGTAGAGGACATGGGTACGTTTTCTGGCCCATACTGTACCTTTCTTGGCTGTCTGGTCCTGGCAGTTCTCGTAGGTGCAGGGTCCCCAGGCACTCCAGGTGGACACTTCACACTCAACAGGACAGTTTATATGGCAGAGCTGTGTGGTGTTAGGGGGGACGCCCAGACACAAGTCCCCATCCACTGGTCGCGATGCTATGAGAGACACATGAGAACATGTCAAGGCCACACCAGGCAGTCTGCAGGTAGGGGGAGGGATGCCAGGACACCTAGTGATGGTGATGGTGATGATGGTCACGAGCGCAGCCAGAGATTATGTTGAGAAGTAGTGCAGGTTGCACGGGTGCATGATCCATCAGATTTTATTTTGTTTGACCACCGCTACCACACGTTTCCTGTGCCCTGTCATGATGACATCATGCCCTTTATTCCATGTTGTTAATTCTAGTTATGACCAAATGGACAGACATGTACTCGTTGTCTTGAGTTGACACTTGTGTCACCTGCCTAGCTTTGTGCCACTACTCACCACATGGCATGGCTATGCTAACCGTGCTGCTAACCGACTGCTAGTGCTCTGCAGGCCCTCTGGCAGTCAGCGCAGCCACAGAATACTTTTAAAAAACTCATATTTCACAGCAGCTTCTCGCATCGAGGCTCAGACCAACTGAACCCACCGTTGCTACAAAGAGACATGTTGGAACGTATCGAGCAGCTCCGGCAGTGTTTGGCACGTTCATGACATTTAAACACAAAACAGCTCCACTGGCGACATGGCAGGGGTCTGTCACCGGTGGTTTACCTGCTTTAAAAAGCTGTCTAACTGCTGTAGTTTAGTAAAAATGATGTGATTGTGACAGTCTAACTGAGGATGAACAAAGTGACCCACGTCCACAGAACCTGTTGATGACTTGAGCAGTAGCATGTCCATGTGCTGTCACGCTAACTGAGGCTCTGATGTCTCATTTCCTATGAAAACGCATTTGATCCACGTGCCTTATGAACAGTGTTGGGAGGGAAGAGGAGTCTTTGTTCTCGTGCCTCCTTGCCCAGCCCCAGCAGCTCTCCACCGCCAGAACAAAGGCTGATTAATGGAAACCTCCGCTCAGCCTGACCTCGCCCAAGTCGGTGCCAGATGGTGGAGGCTTCAGTATGTTGTACTTCCAGCTGCCAAATTAGGAGGCTTAGAGATGTCTTCCCTGTCCGGCCATCAGTACCTGGCTCCTGCTCCGTCTCCGGCTGAGGATTCAGGGCATCACAGCGGCACAGCTGCTCTACAGCCTGTCACGGCTCAGGTGCCATGACCAGAACCAGAACAACAACAGTTGACAAGAACACACGAGGTGCAATCCAACCAAGTACTACTACCAACTACCTTGATATTTGCTGAGTCATTTTTCTATTTTTACAATCACAAATAAAAAAAACAAAACAGGTTCCACACTCCTAAATATCAGGGTTTCCTATTTTTGTCATTAATGGCGAAGAAATAAAAAAATAAAAAAGTCTTTTGGTTTTGGAGAGTTGAACAGACAAAAGAAGCAATATGAACTCATTACCGGGGGAAATTTTCACATCTTCCTCACGTTTAATATATATAATTATGTATGATTATATAATTCTTGTTATTTATTGGACCACCGCGACCGCTAACCACATGTTTCCTGTGCCCCGTCATGATGACATAATGTCTTTTGTCCAGCATCTTGATATTTCTAGTTATGACCAGCTGGACAGACATGCACTTGCTGTCTTGAGTTGACACCATTTGTCAGATGTGAGTTATAAAATGCTTGTTATCGGCAGCCCTGACACAGACCTCCTTAAATGGCAAGGGTAGATGTGAGGCCTCAGACAAAGAGAAGCTGCTGGTGACCATCAGGAGCCCGCAGTGCGGGAACAACAGTCGTCCTAGCATGACAGTCGTAGTCAGCACTCGCAACCCTCTGCTTTCAAACTGAGAGGAAATCAAAGGCTGGGAGAGGAGCAGCTCCCAGTGCTCATGCTGGGAATCACGTGTTCACAGATATGATCTGATCTCACTCTGGGATTCGCTGATCACCCTTGAAAGCAAATGAGATTACATCCTTTTAATTGGGCCACAGATTCCCTCCACGCAGCCGCTTGGCTCGAGGACTCCATGTGATCTCTGCGGTGCTGAGGAGAGCTGTGGTGTGAAGGTTCCGAGAGGGAACTCGTTGGGGAAGAAGACTTGGTCAGGGTCTTGCTAATAACCTTCATGCTGTCATGTCTCCCAGGATGCACCTTTGATGGCGGCTGCATTTTTTCCCTTTACTGCACCGCTGGCAGGAGCCTGATCCAGTGGTCCAGCAGCAGGATCAGATCTCAGAGTAGCTGCGCACCAATGAACCAAGTCAGATGGGCTCCATTGAGGCTGAGACCAAACCAGAACCCCTGATTGCAGGAAGCGAATCTGGGAGGAATCGAGCCGCTCCTCAGCGACAGTGAGATACTGTCACTAGGATTCGAGCGATTATACCATGAGTGCCGTGAACGAGGGTCATGAATTTGAGTCAGCCTCATGGAGCTGCTGCATAGTCGGACAACGACCTACTAGCATACTGCTGGATACTGTATGCTAACTGGAAGGAGCGGAAGGTTGCTAGTAGCTGCACTGCACAGTGAGTGTGATCTGATTCTGGAATCAGTTTGTGAGCTTCAATGAGGTGTTGCTTCAACTCCCTTTAGCCAGTCACACGACAAGATACAAAATGAACATTGTTCGCCTGACTATGTCAGCGGGCGCCTCCACGGTGAGACGTGGAATGAACAAAGGAATTCCTGAAGTGCCTGCACCCAGGCTCCCGTTATCAGCCTGGAAGTGATGGCCCAGACAGGAGCTGGTGGGTAGGAGGAGGAGAGAGAAGAGGAGGAGGAGCACATGAGGAGGAGGAGGAGGAGGAGAGAGAAGAGGAGGAGGAGCACATGAGGAGGAGGAGGAGGAGGAGAGGGAGGAGCTGCAGCTGATCGGCCAGACTCGCTCATTTATTTCACCATTGTTCTTCCGCCACTGTCTTCTGTGCCTTGAATGCAACTTTTCACTTGCCACAACACCTTCATAAGTGTCTCCCCAAAAACACATTCCACAACAATCAAGCACTACCAGGAGGGTGGCAGCGGCTCAGCTGGGGCTGGTGGAGGGTGTGAGCCGCACTACTGCTAACAAGGTTTACAACATGTAAAGTACGGTGAAGGATGACAGCAGCATTTGGCCTCCTGGTCAGACAGGCTGAGACTTGGTGCTGGAGGAGCTGAGCGTGCTAGCAGGCCACGAATGCACCAATTTGGTTGAAGGTTGATATTTCATCTGCTGTCCTCTCTGCTCGGCTCCAGCATGAACATTAGCATATTCATATAATGCAGCCCCAGATTTAATATGAGAGGGAGAGCACTTTAATTCTCCCTGGCTCACACGGGGGGGGGGGGGGGGGGGTAATCAGTGAGGACAGATTGTGTGACTTTGGTGTGTGTGTGTGTGTGTGTGTGTGTGTGTGTGTGTGTGTGTGTGTGTGTGTGTGTGTGTGTGTGTGTGTGTGTGTGTGTGTAATGGAAGCCCGAACAGATGATTTCAAAGCTCATAAATTGTTTTATCTGCGATACTAACAGATGCCAACATGCCCCCCTCCCCCCCAGGGGGATGTAATTAAATGCAACTATGAAGTCTTTCAGGTACCTGTGCTCATCTGTATCTATTCAACCGTATATTTTTACTCCTTCAATTCTGATACTTCAGTGAGGTTTTCTCATTTCTCATTTTCTCAGCTCTCATGTTCCACTGATCATCCACATGTAAACAAAGCATCCACTCCGAAAGAAGGAGGTTCTGGATCTGAACCCTTGGTCACGGGGGCTTCGTCATCAGTGCAGGAGAGTCCAGAGTGATGAGCAGCACAGCGAGCGGGTATGAACGTCCTCCTATACGGAGTCCCTTCAGAGCCTCTCTGACACTTTGACTTGAGTTAAAGAGAGAAGCAGTTCCACTGCTGCTGGTCACCTCACCATGATCCACGTCCTCGCTCAAGACACAAGGGAGCTGATGGTCACACATTATTGGGTCAGACAGATGTGGGAATTATGATGTGAATCAGAGGGGCGGAGCCACTTCCTCCTCCCTCACAGGTACATCACCCTGCCTGGTGATGATGCGCAGCAGCAGCATGCCGGAGGCCGCAGAGGCAACTCGTCACTAACGACCCCCGAGCAAGTTCAGTCAGGACTCTCCTGATGCAGGCAGCCATCGGTGGCGCCATCTTCACCTTCTCCTGTTCTCAGCCAATCATTAACTGGTTCCCTCTGCTCACCTCCACCCGCTTCCACCTGGTGTTTGGATCTGCTTCTATGTTCTACTGGATCTACTGGATCTACTGGAGGTTCTGGATGGATGGATGGATGGATGGATGGATGGATGGATGGATAGACAAATAAATGGATGGGCAAATAAATGGATGGATGATGGATAGATGGATGGATACAAGGATAGTTGGATGGATGGATGGATGGACAAATAGATGGATGGATGGATACAAGGATGGATGGATGGATGGACAAATAGAGGGATGGATGGATGGACAAATAGATGGATGGATGGATGGACAAATAGATGGATGGATGGATGGATGGTCACCTTCTCTGCTCCTGAGTGCGCTCATGTTGGGAGGCGTGTCTGTGCTACTCTGGACACAGTAAACCTCCCGAGTCTGAATCCCGCCTCCACACAACCCCGTCTGGTTGCCTCGGCGACGGTCTTGCTGGCTCAGCAGCACGTCCACCCTGCACTCGGTCCACTCGGTGGTCTTCCAGCTGTAGCTGAGGAGGACATGTTTTGTTATTAGATCTGAGGAGTTCCACCACAGGGGCATCAAAGACACTCGCAGCTGGACAGACTCATGGAGTATTGACCAGGAGCAAATGTGACACTCACCCCGTCCAACAAAGGTCACCTGATATTGAGAGAAATCAAAGCTCTTGATCAGAGGCTGGTCGTGCTCTGACTCTCTGTCACGCGCCATTGGCAGCAGCATCACTGATTTAACCCCGACGACATCGATTAAAGGTCTGTTTCTTATAATTGTGGCGTTTGCATGCGAGTTGTCTGGTGACTCCTTGTGTTTTGTGAGTCCTTCAGGAATGTTTGGCTCGTTCTTGGAGAGCAACTCTGCGTTCTGCTGCTATTGATGTTCTTTGTTACTTGGGAGTTTTAACCTTTCAACCTGTTTCATGTTTCCTGTTTTGAGTGAATTCCTTTTTGTTTGTTTTTGAGGTCAGTCGATCTTGATATCTCCACCTGTGTCTCTCGATGACCTCCAGTGGGGGGGCATTTAGGTACAATTTAATAGTAACGATCTCCTCTAGAGATCGAACCATGGACATTCATCTGAACATGTGCTTTATGCTTCTAGTCTCTTTTTCTGGCGCAGTCACATCCACTGAACCCAGAGAGTCTCCATGTTTTCATCGGTTCGCTGATTTCGTCAGCTCAAGTTCACATGCATCCACGACCACACATTTAGAGAATCACAGCAATTCACTGACGGCTCTGTTATTTTGTCCTCACTTAAGCTGTGGTTTCATATTATGGACCGTACAAGAGTGTTTACATGAGGCCTCTTTAACCACGGCGAGCTCCGAGACCAGCCGAGGGGCAGGTCGATTCATTGCAGGCTTGTGTCTGCATCAGCACCGATGCACTGCAGTTCCCAGCCTGAGGTCAGACGACATAAACCACATCTCTGCTGATAATGGAATTCATTTGAGGTCGTCAATGAAGGGCTCCATATTCATGAGGTAGGCGGAGCTTCTCCAGCGGACCTGCTGCAGAACAAAGCATCACATCACAGGCCTGACAGTCAGCCAGACAGGGCAGTGGGGCGGACCCTCGCACCACGGACGGAGCCGCTACGGGGCCTGTGCCCCTCCAGTGGACACGCTGATTGAGCACTATTTCACTCTATAATCCCTCATTTATACCTCAAACTTAAACATGAACTCAGTGGGTGACACTGGTCACTAACTGTCACTAATCATCACTGACCATCATCCTCATCATTTGTTTTTACAAAATAATCTGCAGCTCGTCAGCCTGGTTACGCCTGATGTCATATACAAGCAAATTTCGGCTTGAAAACAAATCTGTTGTGTTTGTTTTATTTATTATGATATTAAACAGTTAAGCTTGAAGCAGTCGTCCCGTGATTTCTACATTTCCACATTTCATTTTAACCCCCAAAAGCAGCAGAAGTCACCATTAAGTTAAATATTCCTACAGGTTCCACCCGTCTCTCCGCACCTCGCTGCCACCCAGCAGTCTTAGCCTCGATCACATTGCTGTCATTCGCGTGCCAGGACGTGTCAGAGACAGAGAGGCTGTGACACAGCTTAGCAGGCTCCACATCCTCCACTGATCGAACCCACCCAACCATCTCGGTTCAGAGACCACCTACATGCTGAGTGTATGTACGCTTGGAATCAACCAAAGAAATTCTTGGTCAACTGAAGCCCTCAAATTTCGACAAAAAATCAACTTATTTTATACATGAAAACTCTTCTGTCAACTATCAGCACAAAACCTGCTGAGGAATATTGAGACAATTGTTTCTGTCAGGTTATAATAACTGACCGACGCCATCATTGGTCCTGACAGAGCCAGACTGAACACAGGAGCTCAGCATCGCGGCTGAGACACAAATGGACTTTTAACTTAAAACTTTACGCTCAAACACAAAAGGCAAGTCCACGGTAAGAATTTTTACGATTAAAACAAAACAATTATTAGACTAAAACATTGAAATGTCAATTCTGATACGTTCATATACTCAAAACTGACAGGCAACCTAAGGTGGACACGTTAGCTCACCGTTTCTAGGTGACACGTCGTGTTTGTAGAGGAGCTGTGACATGAAAACAGGTGTTGGCAAACTTTGCAATCAACTTTTTTTCCTTGATCTGTTTTCATGAAATGCTGCCACACTGCAGGTGTCTTTATGTGGACGAGGACTGACTTTAAATGAAACCCTCAAAATTAAATAGACATTCATGAAACCACCAGACGCTGGCCTTCTAGTCCTCTTCAGTCTGTCTGTCTCTAGCGGGTCGGGCGAGTCCAAAATAGCAAAAACAAGGGGGTGTTCAGAGATAGATTGTTATCTGTGAAACAGGGGTGCTTTCGGTACTTTCTTCCTGATGAAATTAACGTGGCAAAAAATCGACCAATCAGAATTGTGGTTGAGCCAGAACGTCTCGACTATTAAATCGACCAGTCGACTGGGAGATTACAGCCCTAATATACGCTGCTCATGTGATGACAAAACTACACTGATATCAAATGCATTTTCATCATCTGTCTTCACTCTATGACATCACTTCCCTCGGCTCGCTGGGAGTTTGAACCTGATCACGTGGTGGACCACAGGGTAGCACAACCCCTCTGCCCTCCCCGTCATATACGCCACTCGTGATGACATAAGAACATCTCATCTGGAACATGGTCGGACGGGCAAACCTACAGGATGCAGGCAGGTGCGGCGTCTGCCTGGGGACTGCAGGGCTGCCTCTCCTCCAGCTCTGGACACTCTGCTCCTCCACCGATGGGGAACTGGCTCACTTTTCTGGTGCGGACCTGCTCACCCACGGGCCCGCTGGGATCATAACACCCTTGGGAGCAGGGGGACCATTCGGACCATTCGGTCACATCACAGTCTTTGGTCATGACACAGGCCTGGTAGGTGATGGGCAGAGACTCCTGGGAGCACATACTGGAGAGCAAACACACACACAAGTTACTCAAGTACTGATGCAGTTGTACTTCTTTCATGTACTTCTACTTCTGGGTATTAAACTGTCATGAACTGATGAGCCAGGCCCCTGCCCTGGATGGAACCGCTCCATCAGAGGAATGCACCACCACCACCACTGCAGCGCCCCTGACGATGACATCAACTGAATGTGGTACACTGAAGTTACTGTTTAACAGCTGAATGTGAGAATTTCAGTAATTAACATTTATTGCAGTGAAAAGAGAGACTTCATGTTGTAAAATGTGTAGCAGTGATACATTTAATTAATGAATGTAATTTGTTGGTCAGAAAGTGAGAAACATCCGATGAAAGTAAAACATATTTTCAAAGTACTTGTAAGAACTTCTAATGGTATTAAGTACTTATGGTATTACTTCTAATGGTATTACTACTGGTATCAGGGCTCATATTGGCAAGTGTCCAAACTGAAGTACTCCATGTCCCTCTAAACTAGGAGTACACCGTCACTCCGATACCAAGCAGTTCTTAACGCCGTCACCAGCACCCTTGCTGTTAGTCTTTCTGTTTGCTATCAGAATGACCCGATGTGCTTCCTTGACCTTTAAATGATGTGGGTCATCATCCTTTAAAGCCTCTGCACTTGGCGATAATTACCACTCATGATTAGACGCCGGCGCCGTGAGGTCTGCAGCTGTAAATGAACAAGATTCACCGACTAAGCCTCTTTCAAGCTTCCAGCCGTCTGTGCAGAGATGGATATTGGGGAGCATTAATCTGACTCCATATCACGCTGTCCCGCAGTCAGAGCGGCTGATGGCTTCTAACCTTCTCTCTGGCACTGAGCGCAAACTCCCAACCCCCCGGTGGGTTTTCTAAGGATGTAATGGATGTTGCTCAGTGGCCTCTATAAGAGCTGAGTGAGCGCGCTCAGACAGAACGAGGCCACTCATCTGCCAACAAAGGCCCCGGCTCTCACACACCACACGGACGTTGACCTCAGCACAGACGAGAATGGGTCGGACTGGGAGCTGGGAGGAGCGGCTCCAGTGTAGCTGAGCTGGGATGAAGAAGTGGAACATTCACTTCACTAATTGAAGCAGACAGCCATTTCCTTCATGACCTGCAGTATTACTACTGAGGCCCTACACAGTACATGAGTACATGAAGAAGCCTGCAGTTGTGTTACAAGCTGAGACACTTGAAGTCAAAGGTGAGAGGAGAACAAGCGGAGGGTGGCAGCAGGAGTTCCCTCCCTGGGCAGCCTGGTCAGACTTCTGCAGGCTACGCTCTGAGCTGGTTCTCTCTGAGGTTTGAATCTGAACCAGGTCGTCATGAGTGACTGCTACTGGATTAGTGATGACGGCCTTGAGCACATCCAGCTATCGACATTTTTAATCTTCATCCCAAAACTCATAAGGAACCTTCTGATTCTCCTCCTATAGAGGGTGTCCTAATGCTGGAGAGCTGTTCAGCCCTTAGCGGAAGGAGCGCTACTCCTCCTGCTGAGCGGCGCCTCGCTGTCATGTCACCATCCTTCCTGACGAGTCCTTTAAGGGTTCCTGTTTTACTTCTTCACCTCAGGGAAAAGTCGCACATCCTAAATTCTGTTTATTCTGTTCTGAAACTGGAACAAAGGAAAATACATACGGCTGGAATCCGTACCACTGACAACCCACTTTCTCTCCAAACTATTTATATAAACTATTTCCATATCTACACCCCCCCCCCCCCCCCCCCAAGACCTGACAAGTAACACGATCAATGTTTCTGAGCAATCACAGGCACTGGATAGCAGAATCATCGGTGGAGATGTTTAGAGGGGAGCGCTGAGGGTTACCTGAGGGCTTCAACACTCCCACTCTTATGCACACAGGTGACTTCTCTGGTCTGGTAGCCAACTTGGATGTCCCAGAACTTTCCCCCTGGCCGGTTCTGACGATTCCTGTTCCTTTTCTTTTTGATGAGCTCTCTGGTCTCAGGATCCTTCACTTTACCCCTCACCCTCAACCTCTCTCTGACTTTCTCTCTTATTTTCTCTCTTTTCTCTTTGTTTTTAGCCTTCTTCTGCCGTTTGGGCCGATCAGCTTGGCGTTGTGGCCTGTCTGGGTTTCTGTTTGGCCGACCCAATTTTCTGTTGGCTCTGGGTGCTTTGTCATCCCTGGAAGGTTTGTCGTCCTGGCTGGAAGTCTTGTCTCCTTCTTTGTGCTGTCTCTCACCCTCTCTGGTCTGTTTGGCGCCCACTTTGGGAAGTTTGTCACTCTCACTGGATTGTTTGACACTCTCTTTGGGTGGTTTGTCAGCTTGTCTGGCTTGCCTTGGCACTGGTACAGAGCAGGGCCCCCAGGGGCCAACCCGGAGGCTGTACAGACTCTCCACTCCCATGCAAGGGCCCGGCTGGCATGTTTGAAACTCTGTCAGGTTTGGGCAGGCCGCCCCGCCGAACAGTGGAGGAGCAAGGACAAACCGGATTCGGTTCTGCAAGCCCATCCCACAGGTCTTAGAACAAGGAGTCCACAGGCTGAACTCTGACACCACACAGTCACGAGGACAGGGGATGAGGCAGGCCTGCTCTTGGCGGGGTCGAGGCTCAAAGTATTCACAGATGGCATCCTCCGCAGGCTCACCATCCGCTTTGTGGACGCAGCAGACTTCTCTGATCTGGATGCCTTCCTCCCCCCGGGTGCACACGGCGGGCCGCTGCACCCCAGCACTGCGCATGGACACGGGGACGCACTGGTTCCACGCACCCAGCTGCCAGTCGTACAGCTCTTTGTGCCAGTCACACACTCTGAAGCAGCTCTGCTGGTTGTTTGGCCGAGCAGCCTGGTCACAGTTGGTGTGCAGGGTGGTCCAACCTTCGGCATGCGCACACCATACGGCCCTGCTCTGGCTGCCTCCGGGGCCACACTCACTCCCCATACAACGACCCCAAGGACCTGTTAGGAAGAGAGGAAGAAGAAATACTTCAGGCCAACAGCTGCTTCCACTTCAACTCAGCGATACCCATGTTTACTGGAACAATTCGAGATAAATCATAACAGAAACACACTGAAGTTGTGATTGTGAGAGCAATGACCAGACATTTAATAATAGCCGAGACTGGGATAAGGAGAAGTCATGACCGAGAGGCTGTGCACCTCCAATTTTTCATGAAAGTAAAACTGAGTTGATCCACAAAGGTTATGAACTAAAGACAAATGTAGGTCTGTGTGTCACACTCCATTTTACAGCTCACTTCCTGTCTGGAGCAGCTGCTGATGCAGAGGGCACATCATTGTGCCACAAAGGGATGTTGTCTGAAAACCAAGAGTGCAATAACGTCCTGACAAGCCCAGCTAGATCCTCTCTGCTTCTATGAGATGTGTTTTTTTTTAGAACTGCTAGGAGAGCAGTGCATACACACACCAGCAGAGGAACTCCATCAATGTAACCGCCCCACTGACAGTACCTGGTGTATCTGACGTACACAGAACAGAACCAAGCACCCGAGGGACAGCAGCTCCTTCAAGAAGGAGCACCAGGAGCTGGCTAGATACCGTGGATGGACGAGGAGCTGGGGGAGATGGGGTGGGTGAAGTGGTGCCAGTGGGGGCTGGGACTCCCAAACTGGGAGAGTAACTCCAGCAGGCTACAGGTAGAGAAGAGCTCAGTCCCAGGAACAGCTAAGATACTGCAGGACCCTCGAAGTCCCAGGCCCCTGGTAGAGGAGCCCAGCTGGAGGAGGACACATACCTCCACCCACTCTGGGTTTACGCAGTAAAACCTGTTGAAAATTGTTCCAGTCACAATTAAGTTTAAAGGCCTAATTTGCTGATGTGTCAGTTTGTATTTCAGGTCTTAGAGCCTTGCAGGACAATGTAGGTCGAGGACTGGGAGTCAGAGGGGAAAACATGAATAAAACCCATGAAACTGAACCCTGGACACATTTCCTTCAAATTATTGGCATCCTCAAAGTGATCAGTGGTGAAAACTACTGCGTTACATGCAGGACACAGGAAAGTTCTTCAGGGCTGGGGGATGCACCATCTCTGGCTTTGCCCAGTAAACCCAGGAAAGCTGAGCATTTTCCAGGAGAGTTTAAACAAATGACAGGATTGTGTAGCAAGAGACTGACCGTAGCATTTTCAGGTCCCGGGTAGAGGTTCTACTGCGGCGTCCCTAGAGGACTTTGAGAGAGCACTGATTTTGGACAGCGTCATTCTTTGATGCTTTCAGCAGATTTTTACCTGAAATGCACCACGTTGATCTCCCACTGCTGGGACTGGAAGTCAGAACATTAAACATGCAGCCGATGCTTATGGGAAAAAATCTGAGCTGTAACAGAGCATCACTAAGTAATCCAGTGATTTATTGTTTTCAGAGAATTAAGTCAGAGGCTGTATTAGTCCTTTATGGTTTCACTCAATACACTGGGACGCAACAATGAAAATGTCAATGGAGGAAACAGCTGAATGAGCTGACAGCTGCAGGCCCAGGGTCCCGATCAATACTAATCAATAGAGGGAGCGAGAAACTGGCCCAGACAAGAGACGACTGCACACACACACACACACACACACACACACACACCCGAGAACTGGTATTGAGGAGATGCACCACAGGAAGACACACTGAATGTGACGTGAATGATATCAGCGATGAGATGTAGCGATCAGTGGTGACAAAGACACGTAGCAAACCTAACAAGCTACGTGGACGGGAGGTAGCCAGGAAGGAGCGTCCCCATGCAGGTGCTCGCCATCGCCGATGACCCGAATGACACAGTTCTCTCCTGGGTGACGCTGAGCACGGAACCGCAGGCAGGGGCCTACGTTGCCCATCAATTAGACGCTGAGGAGCGCCAGGAAGGATGTGACGATCAAACACCCCCCATACACACACCACCAACACACCAATGCATCCGCCGTGATGACCATCTGGGTCGTATTTTAACTGAATAACTTCTAGTTCTCCTCAACCCCATGTCTGAAAGACACTCAGTTCATATCCACACACCACACGAACGCCAATCAACTACCTCTGAAGATGCAATCAGCGCCAAATTCAAACTGGAAAAATGATCACCCTCTTTTGAGGATTAATTTGAAAGTGGGTCACAGGCACCTTGTGTGTCACCAGGACCGGCTACCTCAGCGGCGGACTGGTGGACAACTCAGCCATTCTGACGTAAGTCAGTAACGTACACCAGAGGTTGGGAGAGAAGGCGGTTGTGGGAGTATATTATATTTCGTGGCTGGCGTTTAGGGTTGTAGACATTGTAAACAAATTAAAAATGACTATCGTAACCATGTTCTACAGGCCCTCTGGAGATAAACATCACACTGTAAATACACACAACTGTACACAAAGCCCTAAGGGGGTTGACCCCCCAGAAGGCATCTGCTGGCCTTTAGCCTCATCATGGATAGATACCATGGAGTTTGTCCTCCATCTTTAGCTCATCCTCTGTGAGCAGTGGCCGGCACTCAAGGACTGACTCCTGTCACAACAAACGTCTTTGATGGGGGGGGTCCCTACATGGACATGGGGGCATGCAGACTTCACACGTGGGGACCTGGGTCAGTCAGGACTCCCACCTGACCCCTGACCTCAACCCTCAAATCAATTAGAACATTTTTCACTCAGCAGATTGATAGAACCAAGTATAAAAGGTTGCTGTATAGGGGGAAGTAATGGCGTCTCCATCACTGGCAGGTAAATCTCCACCATGTCAGCGTGCTTGTTTCTCCAGCAGTTTATCTCCTCTGTACTTTGCCAGCTGAAGGAAATTGAGATCTGTGTGAAATGGATGAACAGCACCATGCAACCTCTGGCCTCCCTGCACCCCTCCCTCTATCTGACGGCGCCAAGCGGAAGATTGGCTAAGGCATTTAGTGGGATAATGGAAACCAGTGTGAGACGTGCACCCCACCAGTGACTTTTGGACAGAAATGTGAGAGAAATGAGAGCAGCAGCAGGCTGTCCATCTGTATTCATATGAGGAACACGTCGATGACAAAGGGAATGCAAAGGTCAGGGATTTACCATTAACCACGTGATCATGCTGGGCAAATATTTCCGTAACAGTGACATTCCAGCTGCAAGCCGATAATCACCGGCTACTGCAGGGATAAACCGCCATCCAAGGCCTCAGCATGGTTGTCATCAAGACCCTTTGATGAAAATGGTTTTGCTTTATTTGTAAAACCCTCTTAGAGTCACTGACCATCTCAACTGTTGACGAAACAGGCACAAAATTGTGAGAATTTAAATAAAACAACCAAGCACAGCGGACAGATCTCCAGGGGTGACAGAAATCTGAACTACACCTTGAATCAAACAATGGCTGGATGGAAACAACACGAAAAGTGGGATGTTGCTTCTAAAAGCTGGATTCACGACTCTAAGTTGTTTGATTCTTGGAACACAAATAATCTATCAATGACGTAAACAGCTGATGACAACTCCTCCGCATGGTGTCCGGTCACATGTTCACTGAGGGATCTCAGGAACTGTGCCACATGTCCAAGAGCCAACGAAGATGTCAGAGCCATAACATGGTTGGACACTTATTTTCCTGGAAGAGACTCCATGTCAGACGTCGAAATTATGCACTCTGAACCTCGGACAAAGACGGCCTGCACACAAAGAGACCAAAGAGAGTGAAAGATGAAGAAAAACCAAAGCAATGCAGCGGTAAGTTGACTGGATAACGACAGCAAACGTCATGATGATGAGGATGGCTACTACAGCAAGAAGATTCTGGGTTCATGTCCCGGCTGCAGCACGGGGTCTTTCTGGGTGAGTCTGCATGTTCTCCCTGTTCCTGCGTGGGTTCTCTCTGGTACTCCAGCTTCCTCCACAGTCCAAAGACATCAAGAGGGGACCAGGTTAATCCAGACTCTAAATTGACTGTAGGCGTGGCTGGGAGAGCCAATGGTTGTCTGTCTCTATGTGTTGGCCCTGTGATGGACTGGTGACCTGTCCAGGGGGAAGGCTGCTGGGATAGGCTCCACCCCCACCACCCTCATCAGGAGAAGACGGAGAACATGGAGGGATGGATGGAGGGATGGATGATGGAGGGATGGATGATGGATGGATGGATGTTTTGTAAAGTTGAAGAACCTGGAAGTCCCCTGGGAGTTTCTGCTCAGGACACAAAAGAACCAACGACTGCTGTCCAGGTTCTTAGCATGAATTATGGACCGCAATGTATGAATGGAAACAGCAGTGTAATGGTCACTCAAGCAGGACTGTTTACCAGTGTGTTCCACACGGGCCGCAACACGATGCAGCTACACGGTTCTGCTGTGCAGAACCCAGGAGAACCTCTCAGGATCAGCTCGGCCTCAACTACACGTCCCTCCTGTCACACTTTCATACACAGACATGTTTTCTTCTGTTAACTGCACTGAAACTGTGATACCGAAACGGAAATATAGATCCTGAGACAGAGAGAGAGAGAGAGAGAGAGAGAGACACACACACACACACGCACACACACACACACAGGTCACTGAAGCAATCTGAAGCATTAAAGCAGAGCGTATGTGTATTTCAGCTATGCACACTTGGTACCCTGAGAGCGTAGCTAGGATAATAGCGCGGTAATCGTTGGGCTGGTTTATTAGATAAAGGGATGCAGAAGCACCAGGGGCTCAAACAAACCAGCCAGTGTTCATGCATCTTTCATAAGGCTTGTCAGAGAAGCAGAACCATTCCTTTCAGGAAGGAACATTACATGGCTCATTTGGGGTGTCATGCTGCTACACGGAGAACAGCTTCACCACTTCGTGCTGCTTGTTAAATGCAGTGTTTGGCTCTGGATGTTGGAACACAGACCTGAAGCCAAACACGAACAGATGGTGTGGGCAAGTGTTCACTTATTGTGATTCATTTTTTATTGCCAAGGTCAGAATTTTAAGAAGGACATTTTTACATCCAGCATCTGCCGTGCTTCATATTTCTGGAATTCAGGTTTTTCCTTCGTTTCATTTTGTGTCAAGATGGATTCACAGCATCACAGCTGCCCCAGCAGGCTTTGGTTCCAGGCCTGTCGCTTCCAACCATGCACCAGGACAGTTGTCCTCCTCGTGTTTGGCTGCCAACCATCCAACCAACAATCACCAACATCTCTGCCCAATCAACATTTGTTATTGAGGATGGTCATGAACAGACCGTTTGATGCTCATTGGTCGGATCTCGCTGACCCCTGACCTCCACCATCTCACTATTTCACTTCAGTTGTGCAATCGGTTTTGTCTGATTGTGTTTCTTTGCTCAGTCCACCTTTGACTCAGTTTTGGAGGTTTACTGCTGGCCTGATTCACAACTTCAGCTGCCTCTGCTGATTCCTGGCTCAAATGCTGCCATGATGACACTTCAGCACAACACCTGAGGATCAGACGGTCACCAAGGAACGTTTCGTTGAATCCATCGAATCCTTTCACGTTATCATCTTCATGGAGCTGTGAGCGCTCCTGTTGACTCGTCATCTAGTTTATCATTTCTCTTCATCTGATTCTGTGCATTTCACCGCCAATTTGGGACAGTGCGTCATGACTGATTCTGGATATAAAGTCACTGAACTCGTCAGGAGCAGAAGTGCATAGATGTTGTTAACACTGAGCAGAGATGGTTTGTTCCTGTAATGTTGATAGTGAGTTATTTTTTCTCAAACACGCTTGAACGAACCTTAAAATCTTCCAATGCAACTGAAACATAAAAGACTATTGTGCCACTATGCTCATTGCCGTCTCTCATCCTGCCAAAACGATGTCCTCTGCTGCCTTCATCTGAAGAAATGAATGCAGAAGTAATACTTGCTTGAAAAGTACTGGGGTTTATTCATCTCACAATCATTTGAATTCTGGCTGTTTGCTGCCAGTTTACATCACAAGAAAGCAGCTGCTTCCAGTCTCGCGTGCTCATTGGTCACCGGTGTGGAAGAGACTCCTCCAGCTGCCAGAGTACCTGGGGAGCGGTCGGAGCCCATTCATCTCAAGTGTTTCCAAAAGTATTAATTGCATGTTGCCGCCTGCTCCAAGCGCTCCGCGGCACACATGCATAATCCTGGTGATTGCTACCTTTGATGCAGGCAGCATGCAGTCACACCCACTACACCCTGACGACACCATGAGCAGCGGTCCGTGAGGCGCTCGCCCAAGAAGGCTAACACGCTCGTCATTTGCCTCATTTTGCATGAAAGCCGCTCTGGGATGTTTGGACCTGAAAGTTCTTCAGCAGATTTATTTCAGAGAGTTTTAGAGTTTGCCTCTTCTTGAAAAATCATGTAACAATACGCCACTTAGGGACGTACACTAACTTAGACAATCAAGCTTTCCAGAATGTTCATGTCTTTAAGTGAAGGAGCAGCTGGTCATTCATGCTGGCTTCTCCTCTGTCCTGTCTCCCTGTTGTTAGCTCACAGGCCAACTGAGGCATTTGTCGGTGCCATCCATCCATTTTCTACTGCTTATCCTGTTCAGGCATGTGGAGGCAGTACTTGCCCCTTGACCGTGGTCACTTTTGGCCCACAATGCGACCTTAAGGTGCAGAACCATCAGCACAGTGCCAGGTTAGACTCGTGTACTTTACTCTGACGCGGTTCAGGACAGTTTCACATGTCACTGGGGATGATAAAAGGTTTTAATGGGTCCTAAAGTTAGCTCCGGGTCTCACAAGCACAACAGCAGCGACGCCAGCAGATATCAGGCGATACTGTCTTAGAGAATGCTTTGGTATCAGCAGATCTAAAGGATCTCTCTACTGTACGCTACCCAAAGCTCACGATCATATATGTTTAGATTGGAATATAGATCAGCTGCTAAATCCGTCTTTACCACAGCGACACACTTAAATGGATTGATTACTGCTGACACCACGCCACTTTAGCCTGAACGCCATCCCCCACCTCACTGCTATTCTTTAAAAAAGTGTCAGTGAGGGAGGGATTAGTTCTAATCCTCAAGACCTGCTGGACCACTGGTCATAAATGCTCAATGGTGTGGCTCAAGTGTCTGAGGGTTGTTGCTAATCAAGTGGAGAGTCTTCTCATGCTAACCAGCCGCTGGCCAGCGCTGACCAGTGCAGGAGAGATGAAGCTGAACACACGGAAACACAATCACCACCAGCCCAAACAAGCGTCATGGCTGCCGTGAACACACCGAGCGACCAGGCCTGCTGTGACAGCTGGAGCCTCACTCAACACAACACAATGGCTTCCTCTGTCCCCCCTCCACACACACACACACACACACACACACACACACACACACACACACACACACACACACCAACAAATGCATACCAACCAATCCTAAATTAAACCTAATCGCAATTCACATCTTGAAATTATATTGTGCCACATTCAGACTGGTCTTTGGTCCCCAATAGGACCAGCAGCCCTGATAAGGTTAGTGTTTATGCCAGAAAAGGTCTCCAATCGATTAAACAAACCAGGTATACGCACGCACACACACACACACACACACACACACACACACACACACACACACACACTGCACAAATAGAATGGTACTCTTTGTGTTTGGCTTCAGTGAGCATCTAGAGGCTGGTTCTGTGACTGAGAGATGCTGTGAATAGAAAGAGGCTGAAAACTGAATCTGTGTCAACATCAAATCAAGCTAACTGTAAACCAGCATTTGTGGAAATCAGCTCAAACAAGTGGAGCAATGTTGCGGTGCTGATGGAGGATCTCCATGATGCAGGACAGATGAAGAGCCATCAAGCTCAGAGTGGTTGGCGACCTTATCAAGCAACTGAGGTCAAAGCTTCAGCGTGAGGAATACCAGCCCTGAGGGGGCCAGGAGACATGCAGACACTTGGTGGCCTCCAAGAGAAGATGGCGGGTGGCTCTGCCCTTTAGATGAATAGCATTAGTCAGCCAGGACCAGTGGGTGGAGGGGGGCCAGGGTAACATGATTGGTTTTGGCTGTAACACATGGACAAATAGACTCCCTGAGAATGAGCCAGGAGGGGGGGGGGGGGGGGGGCAGAGGAAGAAAAATGATGGAAAGAAAAAGCAAACAGGAGCCAGAGGCTGTTGATCTGAGGCTCAGTGGCCGGCACCTGCTGAGGACCAAGTCACCAGCTTTGCAGTCTGACTGGCTCTAATCCACTTGTCCTGATCTGATCAGGAGACTCAGGTCAGCGGCATCAGGAGTGCCAACGGCGGCGTCACACCTTCACCTGCTCCTCCTGTCCTGCTCCACCTGTCCTGCTCTACCTGTGTCCCTCACCTAAGGTAACGTGGGTTTCCATGGAGATTGGGAAACAGCATCAGGTGGTTTAACACAGGACTGCAAACAAACATTTAAAAAAAAATTAGGTCAAAAGGGTTCAGACGCTTTAAGCGAGTATTTCTGCAAGGAGATGAAGGGTGAGTTCCTTGCACATCCTCATTAATGATCCCAGTCACTGGGAGAGAGGCGCCCTCACTGAAATATTCATGTTTGGCTTTGGTGGATGAAGGTCAGTGCTGCGTTCTGGTGAACCTAACATGACACCTACGGAACCCTCGACTGAAGTGTAGTCCAGCAGGCAGATTAAGAAACCCAGTTTAAAAGTCCATCCATCCACCCATCCATCCTCCATCCACCCATCCCTCCATCCATCCACCCATCCATCATCCATCCATCCATCCACCCATCCATCATCCATCCATCCACCCATGGATGGACAGGTCACCAGTCCATCACAGGGCCAACACATAGAGACAGACAACCATTGGCTCTCCCAGCCACGCCTACGGTCAATTTAGAGTCTGGATTAACCTGGTCCCTCTTGATGTCTTTGGACTGTGGAGGAAGCTGGAGTACCAGAGAGAACCCAGCAGGAACAGGGAGAACATGGAGACTCACCCAGAAAGACCCCGTGCTCCAGCCGGGGCTCCATGTAGCCACATAGCTCGCCAGAACCGCCAGACCAGGCTGCCAGCATCGCCCCCCGCCTGGCTGATTAAATCCTGTTGTTAATAATATTTCTATGCCTGGTGATTTGTTGTTCATAGGGTCAGTGCTAACTGCAAAGCTAAAGTCCTCGTTTCCCTAAGTGCTCGACTCCAGAGCTAACAAACGTGCTAGCTAACTAGTTAGCAAGGTAGCTGCAACATAATAAAAAGCTGCTTTGTCTGTTGTTTAACCTTCATTTATCAGAGCACTGAACCCTCGATGCTCTGGGCTGCGAGGGTCACTCTCCTCTCTGGGGTGTTGACCTCTGATGAGAGGGGAACAGGTTCAAGTGTGGTCAGGTGAGATTCAGTCTGGGTTCATTCTCATACTGTTTGTAAATTTCAATCGATGTCATTTCGATCGCTTTGTCCTGCCTGTTGTGGCTCTCGGGCATGAGTAGGTTCTTCTCTTACATCCAGCAGCCCAGCACTGGTCTCTCCAAGTGGGGTTTGTTAGTTCCTTCCCCGCTGAGATCACTTGTAATCTCAGTGGTCACCCTTGGGAGGCGACCCTGAGGTCCCTTGCCTGCAGTCAAGCTGCAAGGGTTCATCATCAATATGAGCTGAAGCAGTGCAACAGATGTTCTTGGTACAGTGACACAGCGAATGTTTATATTAATAATCATAACAGTTCAGGATCAAGCTCAAGCAAAGAAGTTATTGTTGGAAACCTGAAACATGATTTTCAGTGGAGGTTTGAGTGCATTTACGCTCCAACTGATTGTCCTAACATACCAAACAGGTACAGTATCTGCAGAACTCTAGACTCAACTGGTGTCCATCCGTCTGTCCATGAACCCTCTCCTTGTCACAATCACACCTCCTCCTAACAACAGGACTAAAGCTGAACATCGAGTTGTGTTTCCACAGAATGCTTTGATCAGACCACCAATCAATCACTTTGGAATTTGTAAAACTGAAAACCTATTAATTAAAATTGAAAACTATGAATCCAAGGAAACAAGCACCTTGGTACGGTTCTGGAACCCAACAGCTTCAACAAGAAACCCAGAAACTGGAGAGAAGATGGCGCTGCTCCAAACTGGAGGAGTCACATGTAGTCTGGCAAGATGGCCTTAGAACCTAGAAGAAAAAATTGGTAGAACCAGAGCAGCCTACTACTCAGCACTAATAGAGGAACACAAGAACAACCCAGGTTCCTCTTCAGTCCTGGAGCCAGACTGACAGAGAGCCACAGCTCTACTGAACCAAGTAGTCCTGTTTCCCTGGGCAGCAAAGAGTTCATGGACTTCTTTAATGACAAAATTCTCCTGATTAGAGAGAAACTTCTTCTCCTGCTGCCATCAGCTGACAACATGGCTCCTAGAACCCAGAACCCTTATGGCCAGTTTCCACTGACTGGTACACTCAGCTCAGTTCGGTTCAGTTTTTTGCTTTTCCATGACTAAAATGTGGTAACTGGTACCTGGTACCTGGTACCATTCTTGGTACCACCTCACCCAAGGTTCCAAGCATGCTGAACCGATACTAAATGATGACGTGTATATTAGAGATTTACTGCTTGGTGGTCGCCACTGACATTGTTACATCAGCATTGTTAGCTGGTTGTTGGTCTATCCAGCTAGAACCCTTCGCTCCCAGGATGCAGGGTTCCTGCTGGTTCCTAGAGTTCTAACAGTAGAATGGAGCCAGAGCCTTCAACTATCAGGCTCCCCTCCTATGGAACCGTCTCCCAGTTTCAGTCCAGGACCCAGACCCCCTCTCTAGGTTTAAGAGCAGACTAAAGACCTTCCTTGTTGATCAGGCTTATAGTCAGGACTGCTTAGGCTGGCCCTTAGATCTGCTGCTATAGGCTCAGACTGCTGGGATCTCCCATGATGCACTGGGCTTCTCTCTCCTCCTCCTGTCCTCATACGTGTTACTAACTCCTCTTCTCTCCCCTCATCCCAGATCCTGGTGCTGCTGGAGGAGGCTCCAGACCTGAAGAGGCTCCAGCTGCCACCCGTAGCTCCACCTGCTCACGTCCCCGTCTGTCCATCAGTCTCTCCTCCTTTCTCTCTCTCTTTATCTCTGTCCCTCTCTTTCCTTCTGTCTCTCTGTCTTCCTCCATTCTCTGTCTTTGTCTCTGTCCTGCTCTCCTGCTCTCTCTTCGTCCCCACTGATCCTGGATCTGCTCCACCTTCCTGCTGGTAAAGGAAGGTTCTGGTGGCTGCTGTTGCAGGATGTGCTTGCTGATGTAGAATTGTTGGGTGGAGGTTCATTGAAGGAGGGAGGTGCTGGACCTGCTCTACTTGGACAGAGTCAGGACAGAACTTTGGTTGGGGTTTGGAGACACACAAATAAACCTGACCTGACGGATCAAACACAGAGGAGCTGTGAATCACAGTCGTTCAGGAGAGTTTCTGCTGTGCGACAAACATTTTCTCCAAATTCCCTGAGAAAGTATCAAGAACTGATGACCATAATCAAAAAAAAAGAAATATATAATCAGTTTTCTTTCAAACATTAAAAGCAGTGGTTAAAAGCATTAAAAGCATAAACCAAATCAGAACAGAAGTTCTGTGCATCCTCAGATCCCATCAAATTTTTCCATTTGATTTTTGCAGGTTCCATCAACACAATTGCTCTGAAGAAAAGGTGAATGAGGAAGGCAAGTGTGAGAGGAGACAAAGAACATTCCACCCATCAGGAGGTGTCCGAGCTAATCTGTGACTTTTCGGTTTCCAGATCATCTGCAGCAAAGAAAAAAGATTTAACTGAATTCAGCCCTGCAGCTCCTCCCAGATCAGCCCCAGGTGCTGGGGGGCAGGACTGAGGCGTCCTGTGTCTGCATGTTAATGATGAAGGACTGTACTCCAAGGTCAGTGGTGGACCGTCCTCTAAAAAAACCTCCTTGCCACATGAGGGTGAGGTGGGGGCTGCTCGCTGAGCACAGAAGGAGTGGGGGCAGTAATACAGGGGATTCCCTGCATGGGTGGAGACATCAGCAGCAACGGGGGCTCGGCTGCGACACGAATCGGCATCTCAGGATTTAGAAGTGCTGCACACAGCCTGAGCATGACCTTGTGTGTCTGCCCTCATTCATAGAGTGTAGGATTCATGCTGGAGGTACACATTGGCAAAAAAATGTTGTATGAAGATGTATGGACCTGTGCACACGCTCACCTGAGAGAAGCTTCCCTTTATAAATCACAGTCTACCTGGATGTGCCTCACATCCCACCCTTGACACGCCCACATTCTACCATAAATGGTCGGTGTAGGTCGGCAGATGAATGATAAATTAACCAGCCGATCAGTGGTTCCTAAGTCAATCAACAACCACGAGGAAGAGCCAGAAAAGTGGATCACAGGTTATTACGCTCGAGAGTCAGTGCAGTATTGAAACTGATGACATCACAGTGATGTCATCAATCAGTGGTGACCTGATATAATTTGATTTTCATAGGTGAAGACAATCTACAGCGCAGTTGAGCTCCGTTGGTTGTCACTGTAAAACCGACACTGGGGATGAGGGGGGTCGTGACAGAAAAAGGCAGGTAATGAGACCAACACTGTTCTTCGCCTCATCCGTCAGAGGTGATAATGGTGTGATGGAAATATAGATAATACATACTGGAAACGAGAGGAGAGCAGCTAGCTTGACGTACAATGAGAGAAATGAAAACCCCGCTGCCGTCTCTCCTCCACTCTGGAGCGGATGTCTGGCAGTCTACTGTAACTGATGAATTATTCAGAGCTGCGATCAGCCCTGTTGTTCCCCGACGGTGACAATCACAAATGAAATGCTATATGACACTTGGTGTTGAAAATCTTTGGTTAAAGAGTCTGGGTACCGTTTCACCAGTGTGCTGTGTGGGATTATGTGTGGCATGTTGAAATCATGCATATGCAAATGCACAGTGCTGCAGTTGCTAAGAAAGGAAAGCCTGGTCTGTGTTTGGCGGTGACCCCTCCCCCTGCATAGAACTGGGGGGCTCTGGAGAGAGAGAAGCGCTTCAATTTACATCAATAAATGTATTTTGCTTCAGTCACCAGCGTGTCTGTCTGTCTGTGTGTTAATGAGCCACAGACCAATAATCTCAGCCATAATCCCTGGGATCTCTCTCAGCTCCTTGCACAAAGAGGTTGTGTGTTGTTCGAGAGTGATAATAGAAGTGTTGTTTCATCTTTGTCGTTTGTGTCGCTGTAGTGAGTTTTATATGCTTTCATGCTGTCTGAGAGGGGAGTTAAACAGCCATGGAAAATGCACTGAATCCAGGAAACAAACAGCAACGAGCCACAGAATGTCCTCTCGGTCCAACAAAGAGATCATAATGTTTCTGTATGTCAGGACCGGTGGTGTCCAGCTCCTCCAGGGGTAAAACCAGATATTTGGATCTGATGCGAATACCAAAATTCAGGATTACAGGGAGTCCTGATATTGATATACTGGCTGGGGTTCTGTTTAAAGAACATGAGTACTGACACAGTGTGAAAAATCACGTGATGCAAAATAGTCTATGTGAGGAAACAGATCACATTACTCTCAATTGTTAAGTTGTAGTATTTGAGGTAATACCAACATGACACTAGTTTACACTCTTAGTCCTAATGGTATTTATCACCCTATTGTTCGTTCTCAAATCGTTAGCCCTCATATTGTTCGCTCTTGTATCATTAACCCTTGTATCATTTGCTCTTATATCGTGAGTTCTCAAAATCTAGCTCTTGTACCGTTAGCCCTTGTATTGTTAGCTCATGTATTTTGAGTTCTCAGAATGTTCTCTCTTCTATCATTAGCTCTTGTATCGTTAACTCTTGTATTATTTGCTCTTATATCGTGAGTTCTCAAAATGTTAGCTCTTGTATCGTTAACTCTTGTATGATTTGTTCTTATATCGTAAGTTCTCAAAACGTTAGCCCTTGTGTCGTTAGCTCTTGTATCATTAACTCTTGTATTATTTGCTCTTGTATTGTGAGTTCTCAAAACGTTAGCTGTTGTATCGTTAACTCTTGTATTATTTGCTCTTATATCGTGAGGTCTCAAAACGTTAGCTCTTGTATCGTTAACTCTTGTATTGTTAGCTCATGTATTATTTGCGCTTATATTGTGAGTTCTCAAAACATTAGCTCTTGTATCATTAACTCTTGTATTATTTGCTCTTGTATCGTGAGTTCTCAAAACGTTAGCTCTTGTATCGTTAGCCCTTGTATTGTTAGCTCATGTATTATTTGCGCTTATATCGTGAGTTCTCAAAACATTTGCTCTTGTATCATTAACTCTTGTATCATTTGCTCTTATATCGTGAGTTCTCAAAACGTTAGCTCTTGTATCGTTAGCCCTTGTATTGTTAGCTCATGTATTATTTGCGCTTATATCGTGAGTTCTCAAAACATTAGCTCTTGTATCATTAACTCTTGTATTATTTGCGCTTGTATCGTGAGTTCTCAAAACATTAGCTCTTGTATCATTAACTCTTGTATTATTTGCGCTTGTATCGTGAGTTCTCAAAACGTTAGCTCTTGTATTGTTAGCTTAGCTATCATCAGCATCATATCCAGGAAAACTATATAATCATTCTTGTTATTGCTTTTGAATAAAAGAATAACTTGTACTAGTGAGAGTAGCTGTCCTTGTTGCAGGAATGTAGCAGGTATGACTTCAAATGCTGGTTTCTGTCTGGTGGATTTAAATGTGGATATAAAGATCCACAATTATGCAGGTGGATTTTCTTATACTTAATCATGTGGTTTTATAATTTGTCATAATGCTAAATAAAAACAGAGAAGTCCAAAGAGCAAAAACAAACATGAGTGGTTCCCGTGTGTCGCCATCTTGGACAGAGCTGTTGTCTCTGCTGTCTCCCAAACCCCTTGGGGGTTCTGATGGGGGGGCATTTCTCAATATAACCTACACACTGACATGAGGGGGATGGGAGTCAGAGTCACACTCTCACACACACACACACCACAAGCTCAGAATGAGTGTTTGTGTGTGAGAGAGAGAGAGCGATAGCTGAACAGCTGCAGATAAACAGCAACAGTCCATTTCTTCAGTGCAAACCACATATTTTAGATGTAAGATTTAGATTAAAATGAACAACTGTGATATCAGAAGTTCCGTCTGACTGCAGCTGTCGAGACCTCACGTGCTCCCATCGTACCACACTGACCCCCCCAGCAGCTCTCAAACCGCCTGCACAACTTTTCTGTGCCATGTTACTGCTATGCCTGTGACACTGGCATAGGTCCAACTCAAGGATATTTTGGGTGGAGGTGGGGGGTGGGGGTATACTGATATGAATCAGATATCATATCAAAGTTGAAGACAAAACCTTTTCTACCAGACACTCATCACCCAGAACCGCCAACCACTCAGGGACCTGCAGTGGGTTTGCGTGTTCCTGTGGGCCAGCTGAGGCTACTTATACTGGCGGAGTCCAGTAGCTTAGACAGAGATGACTAACAACCGCAATCACCCACCAAAACCTGTACAGTCCCTCTGCCTCTGCCTCACTGATGTCACATATGACCTCACTTCTGTACAGGTCTCTATTTCAAACGCTCCGCTTCCATCTTGCGGCTGTACCTCTGGCACACTGCTGAGCATTCCTGGACATGCTGCGATAAACATCGTGTTTCTGATCATCATCGATGTTCCTGCTGCTCTGTCAAATCAATTCAAACTTTATTTATAGAGCACCTTTCATACATAAAAGAAATGCAACTCAAAGTGCTTTACATTAAAAGAAAGAAAAGTAAATGAACATCCATGACCCCCCCCCCCCCCCGCACCCTCATTCACGCACGCACATACACACCCTTGGACACACAGCGTATTACACAAATGCATACAACCCAGGTAAAACCCCCACCCCTACCCCCCACCCCTCACTCAGCTACCCTTGAGGAATAATTAAATATAAAGTGTGGCTGGGCACTGATAGACCAGTTAAGGAGACACCATCATATGGGAGCCATCCACACCAGAACCACCCAAGCCCACGACCAAAGGGCACACCGCCACAGAGGCCCGCCCAGCCCGGACAGACGGGGCCAAACCAAGTTTATACAGCCTTGGAGTAGGGCCCACCAACTATCCAGGCCAGGGGGAACCCACAGCAGGGCACCCCAAGGCAGTCCAGACAAGGCTCTCGGTATGGAGGGCCCCATGAGGACATGAGCACTGGAGCTGGAAAAGTATATGAATAAAAAAATATATTAAAGGACTGCACAAATACATGTTAATATAAAACAATAAGAACAATAAAGAAAATTAAAAGACAATAAGATACCTAAGTAATCATAAATAAATAATCGCAAATTAAAACAAGTAACTCAGTTAAAAGCTAAGTTAAAAAGATATGTTTTGAGTTTGCCCTTAAAAGAATCAATAGATTCAGCAGCCCTGAGGCCCTGCCGGTCATCAACACCGCAACAATCTCAGCAGGATCGTGTTTGACTGCTGCACTCCTGCACTCTACTGCTGCTGTCCAGGCTGCAACATCAGGGACCTCTCTCTCGTCCTCCCCCCCGTCCTCCTGGACACACAGCCTGCTTGCTCAGTAACGTCACTCACTACCGTGCTGCGTCGGCTGAGGTGGCGAGGTGTTACTCCAGGTTGGTGCTCACATCTTCTCCCTGTAGAGTGACTCCAGGTGTGTGAGTGGCTCGGTGCGAAGGACATTTCATTGTGATTGTAATTCAGATGTGCTGTCTTTAATTACGATAAAGCCTTGTCTGTGCACCCGCCCCCACCTGCATGGTGTAACTCCTACAAGAAAATGATCTTAATTCCATTTCTAGGGGTGTCGTTACAGTTAGTATATTGTGCCAGCACATTTACGTGTGTAGACGTTTGGAGTAAAGTTGCGTACGATCTGAGGTCCAGCTCACAAGCAGAACCCTTCCCTGGTAACTTCGCCACGTAAATGCAGTCCGAGCTTTTGCACAGACCGTTAAGAGTGAAAGAAGCAAAACTCCAAACTCTCTATGCAAGCCAGAAGTTCCTTAAAGGATGCAGGAGTGAGGCTTTCTAAATGGAGAACAAACTCTAGAGAACTGAAGAACCAGTGGGATGAAAAGATAGAAGACAAAGTGACCGGGAATGTTGATGTAACAAATCATGTGTTAAAAGTCTTTGGACAACATGGAGGACTGAACAGGATGATCACGCCTTTGACTTAAGCAGTTTGATGCATTTTCTGGAAAACACAGCAAACACAAAAAGGGGAGTGTTAGAACCAATCAGGTTCCTTTGTCCTTTTACCGTCAGAGTTCGACACCTGTTCCAACAGCTTGAGGATCCGTTACATCTTTGTAACTGACACCTGACATCAGTAAGAGTAGCTGACATCAGATAAATATTTCCAGATACTATCATAGAAGCACTCTCGGATTTTAATGTTCCTGTGGAAAAAGTTGCCTGTGTCTTCAGCGATGCAAATGCAGACTTGTGTGTAAGTCATTCCTACAGATGTCAAAAACAAAAGTAACGCCTCCAGGAGTGACTCAGTCAGTCCAGTACCATGGATCAGAATCCAGGGAAGCTTTGGAGTCACTCTGGAGTGGAAGAGTTCAGCCAAACGGAGGGAACCCTTCATAGGAGGACAAGTTTGCCATTGGGACACTGGTCTTGAATTATGGCAGCAGAGGACAGTCTGTCTGCCAGTATGACAGTGGACGAGAGTCCTAAGAAACAGAGACACTGGAGTTGAGAAATCCCAGCGACCCTTACCAGGTGTTACCTGCACCTGCCTGAGTCAGTGATTCACGAAGAAAGCCGGAGGACCACAAACACACCAGAGCCTCCACAGCTGAGGAAAGCGCTGAGGCAGAGATTTATTGGACCCAATTAAGACAGAAACAAAGGTTTCATGAAGAAATCATTCAGCTACAAAGGGGTAATCAAATAAACCCTCAGTCAAAAATTAAGCCTTTAAGCCCGTTCGTGGATGACAATGGAACCCTCAGAGTGGGAGGCAGATTACAGATGTCAGGCTTAACGTTAGAACAGAAGCACGGCTGCATCCTCCCAGCAGACCCAACCTTCTCTGAGAGGACGGTGATAAACTGAGCTGTAAGTCTCCCCTGCAGTCCCCTGAGCGGTTCCTCTGGAACTACTG
This sequence comes from Aulostomus chinensis, assembly GCF_037954235.1. Lineage (NCBI taxonomy): Eukaryota > Metazoa > Chordata > Actinopteri > Syngnathiformes > Aulostomidae > Aulostomus > Aulostomus chinensis. The sequence goes on along the minus strand of NC_141341.1, from coordinate 19,869,836 downwards.
CCTGCTCCTGCTGGGGTTGGTCTTGTTTCTCAGAGAGGACTATGGACACCATTTACTCAAAAAGGGTGAAACGAGCAGCGGCATTGAAAGCATGGTGGGATTCCCTGTCTTCTAAACAATTGCAAGAATTCTTTGCTGAAAACTGAATCCCTGGGATGTTGGCTGCGCTCGCGGCTGCTTGCTGGGGGTTTGGGGGGTGGCGAGGGCAGTGAAAACCCATCTGCAGTGACTGGAGTGCATGTTTGAGATATGAAGAAATCAGTGCAGTGCTGACAGAGGTGGAAGCGGTGGTTAAATCACGTCCCATCACGATCTAACAGCGAAGAGCCCGACTCCTCCTCACTTTCTGATCTCCTGGCAACGCAAAGTCAGCGGCCCGAGTCTGCAGCCATGATGAGTGATGTCATGCTATTCACACGTGGGGGCGGGATCTCTTTCCTTCACATATTCCTTTCCTGTCGTACCATGTAAATAAACTAAGCCAAAGGTAGGAAGTGGAAGGAGGACACCCAAGAGTGACAGCATCAGAGGGAACCAGCCATCAGACGAGGATGAGGGATTGTTGATTCGCCTCTGCAGGAACTTTAGTTTCTTTTATGATTTTAATGCACAGGTGATATTTTTGCTGTTGACGCTTCCTTCATCCTCCTTCATCCTTAAACTAAAGATGATGCTGTCAGTAAAGACACACTGTTACTCTCAATTTCTCTTCTCAGAATTGCTGTTTTCACTGTTTGTGGCCTTCACACGTCACCAGTGAGAAACCATCACACTGTCTGTCCTCATTTCAGTTGAAAAGCAGCAGGTCGAAGGACACCATCCTCCTACCGGGCTGGATCCTCGTGTCTGCCAGAGGACTTCATGATCCCGACTGGATCCACCACACATGACCAAACTCCTCTTTACTTCAGTTCCACAGACACCATCCACTCATCCATCCACCCATCCCTCCCTCCATCCATCTATCCATCCATCCCTCCATTCATCCATCCATCCATCCATCCATCCATCTATCCATCCATCCATCCATCCATCTATCAATCCATCCACCCATCCCTCCATCCACCCATCCATCCCGCCATCCATCCATCCACCCATCCATCCACCCAGCCCTCCATCCATCCATCCACCCATCCATCCACCCATCCATCCCTCCACCCATCCATCCCTCCATCCACCCATCCATCCATCCATCCCTCCATCCATCTTTCTATCCACCCATCCATCCCTCAACCATCCATCCCTCCATCCATCCATCCATCCATCATCCCTCCATCCATCCATCCATCCATCCATCTAGCCACCCATCCATCCCTCCATCCATCCATCCATCCATCCATCCATCTAGCCACCCATCCATCCATCCCTCCATGTTCTCCCTCTTCTCCTGTTCAGGGTGGTGGGGGTGGAGCCTATCCCAGCAACCTTTCCCCTGGACAGGTCACCAGTCCATGGCAGGGCCAACACATAGAGACAGACAACCATTGGCTCTACTATTCTACAATCCTACAATTCTACAATCCTACAATCCTACAATTCTACAATCCTACAATTCTACAATCCTACAATCCTACAATTCTACAATCCTACAATCCTACAATTCTACAATCCTACAATTCTACAATCCTACAATTCTACAATTCTACAATTTCATTTAGCAGACGCTTTTGTCCAAAGCGACGTACAACACGAGCAAGAATTCAGACTTAAGGAAAAACCCATAGTAGCGCAAAAGTGCTTCAGTTGTGATTTGGTCACAGGTACTGCCATCTAGTGGCAGAAGAAGTGTCGCGCCCCCCCCCCCCTCCCTTTTTTTTTTTTTTTTTGACAAACATACAACACTGAGTCACTGAGTGCTGGGTCTTGGACCCTCTGACTTATTCTACCCCACAGGACAAAGAGGAGAAGAGTCAGGTTCAGTGCCTCGGTGCTCTCTGAACAATTGAGTCTTCAATTGTCTCTTAAAAGTAGAAAGGGACTCAGCAGAAGGCACAGAGTTCGGTAGTTCGTTCCACCATTTGGGAACAACAGAAGAGAAGAGTCTGGCTCGAGATTTGGAGCAGCGCTGGGCTGGAAGCACCAGGCGTCTTTCGCATGCAGAGCGTAGTGGGCGAGAAGGAGAGTAGACCTGGATCAGGGATTCCAGGTAGGCTGGAGCCGTTCTTGTGATTGTTTTGTAAGCCAAGAGAAGTGCCTTGAATTTGATCCTGGCTGCCACTGGAAGCCAGTGAAGAGAAACCAGCAGCGGGGTGACATGAACCCTTTTGGGCTGGTTGAAGACCAGACGTGCTGCTGCATTCTGGATCATCTGCAGAGACTTGAATGAGCATGCAGGGAGGCCTGCCAGAAGAGAGCCACTGAGAGAGAGGCTCTCCCAGCCACGCCTACAGTCAATTTAGAGTCTGGATTAACCTGGTCCCCTCTTGATGTCTTTGGACTGTGGAGGAAGCTGGAGTACCAGAGAGAACCCACGCAGGAACAGGGAGAACATGGAGACTCACCCAGAAAGACCCCGTGCTCCAGCCGGGGCTCCACCCTGCTGCTGGGGGGCCACAGTGAGGACCACTGCTCCACCGGGCCGCCCCTTCCATAGACTCAATATTTCTATTTAAAAAGTCTTTATGAAGTCTTCCCTTTTAAAGCTGTCTTTGATGGGAAGCACAATGAGCGGTGCTTGATGGGTGCAGTATATAACCTTTCCCTGACGGAGTGATTGATCGCTGTTTGGGATCCGTGCGCATGCATACAGAGGAGAACATTGGGAAATAAGCCAGTGACCCCCTGCCTCTGCACCGTCTCCACCCGCTCAGCCTAATTGCACTAAACTGAGCAGATGGGGTACAGTTGCACCTCAGGGAGGGCTTTATGGAGGTGAGGGTGGGGGTTGACGGGTGGATGAATGGAGGGGGTGTTGATTAGCTCACATAGACTCTCCCACATCTCAGCTGCAGAATCGCTGCCAGTGATATATTCAGCATCCTCACCCCCATCAGGAGTGTTGGTTACAAACAGAAACCTGCTATTTAACAGAAGTCACGTGTGATGCCTCACACATGCTCGCCCAGAATCCATTTCTCTGATTCATGCGACCAGTTTACTGCACCGAAGGCTATGAGATCCTTCAGATACTTGGTTCTACATCCGTGGGTAGAGTGAGATCTGCAGGGGGTGCAGATGACCTCGGAATCACAGAGATTCCTTTAATGATTTCACTCCGCTCCTTCATCTCCTGCTCAACTCCGCATCATCTTTCGAGACGTGCTGATTGCTGTATACTAATATATTCAAATTAGCGTATGTTTCATTGAAATATTAATGTGCACAGTTGTGTGCGGACTAATGAAGGTGGAAATGAGCAGCGCTGAGGCCATGCAGGTGGAAGGGATCAGGGGGGAGGAGCGCTCTGCTCTACAGCTGAGCATGGTGGTTCTGTTTCCTGGGAAATATTCCGTAGATGAGCTGAAACTATGCCACAATGCAGTGATATCACATAGTGAGCACGGAACATTCACGTAGCATCTGTGTCCCTTTAGCATGTGGAGCAATAGTGTCGTGTAGCACATAGCTTGTGAGTTCAGATGCAGCCAACTATGTGTGGCTTTTTGAGGTCGACGCACTTTCAACTCGACTTATTTAATGAAATTATTTCATATTTAAATTTGACATCATCTAAAACAGCACAAACACACGTTGGTGGATTCCCTCAGCTCTGACTGACAAGTGGAAGCCTCCTCCTGAATCAGCTTCTGCAGTTTCCCCTGCAGCGGCAGGACAGAAGGCCGGTCACATGATCACCTATGTATGATCATGTAAGTGTTTATATCGACACAACACAGAAGTGAGTGGATTATTTGTAGCAGAGCTTCAGTCCAGCAGCCAGAGGCGACCGCAGGAGGTCATGATGGGTGAAGTGAGGAAGCGATAGTTAACGGTGGGATGGTGCGTAACATTTACTGTATTAACTATATCCTCCTCCATAACCAGCTCAGGGTTTTTATTTCTGCTAAACTCTCCATGTGACTCTCCATCGTTCCCTCGTGACCGCCGGCACACTCTGTGTTCCATGAGGACATCGGTCTTACGGAGGCACCGATGCCAGACAATAGCTGGCATTAATATTTAATGTTCAAGTATCATTTCATGTGCTGGAGAGAGAGCAGCTGCCTTGGCCTGCAGAGATCTTCACCTGGCTGACCCTAATGGAAAGCTGAGGAGTCCCTGAGGAGCTGGGTCAGAGCTGCGCCTGCTGCTCTCGGAACCTGCTTCTCTGAGCCTGCTGCTCTCAGAGCCTGCTTCTCTGAGCCTGCTGCTCTCTGAGCCTGCTGCTCTCTGCGCCTGCTGCTCTCGGAGCCTGCTTCTCTGAGCCTGCTGCTCTCTGTGCCTGCTGCTCTCGGAGCCTGCTGCTCTCGGAGCCTGCTTCTCTGAGCCTGCTACTCTCTGAGCCTGCTGCTCTCTGTGCCTGCTGCTCTCGGAGCCTGCTTCTCTGAGCCTGCTGCTCTCTGTGCCTGCTGCTCTCAGAGCCTGCTGCTCTCAGAGCCTGCTGCTCTCGGAGCCTGCTTCTCTGAGCCTGCTGCTCTCTGTGCCTGCTGCTCTCGGAGCCTGCTGCTCTCGGAGCCTGCTTCTCTGAGCCTGCTACTCTCTGAGCCTGCTGCTCTCTGTGCCTGCTGCTCTCGGAGCCTGCTTCTCAGAGCCTGCTGCTCTCTGTGCCTGCTGCTCTCAGAGCCTGCTGCTCTCGGAGCCTGCTTCTCTGAGCCTGCTGCTCTCTGTGCCTGCTGCTCTCGGAGCCTGCTGCTCTCGGAGCCTGCTTCTCTGAGCCTGCTTCTCTGAGCCTGCTTCTCTGAGCCTGCTGCTCTCTGTGCCTGCTGCTCTCGGAGCCTGCTGCTCTCGGAGCCTGCTTCTCTGAGCCTGCTTCTCTGAGCCCGCTGCTCTCTGTGCCTGCTGCTGTCTGAGCCTGCTGCTCCGCCCGCTCACCACCACTCACCAACATGCCGCCCAGACCTCAGACACTCACCGTCACTGCCACGGAAACCTCCTCAACTTTGGCAGCTCAAACATTTGAATCATATTCGTCACAATACAAAAACTTGCAAGAACTAAGAGTAACACGCCAACACAGATCAACTGCTGGCGTGTCTTGGCCACGCGTGTAATATGAACATTTCTCAACCATGTCACAGTTCAGCACTGCTGCAGCACAAACATGCAGCTTCTTTCATCTCCATCAGAATTTACATTCCAGTTATGTGGGATAAGAGGTTGGCGTATTCTTTCCCTGCAGCACAACAGGACAACCATCTGATCTTCGGTTCTGCCTGGATCAATACTCTATATGTCCTCCATTTTGACCACAGCAACAAGGAACAATGGTGAACTGGCGCCCATGCCTGAGTGGCCCCATTTAGCTGCAGCCACTAGACGTGGTCGCTACTCAGCGCCTTCATTTCACAACCACTTGTCCGTGTTCACCACTGAATTTAATTATGTTGTTACATAGAATTACCCATAAGGCCCATCAGTGCTCCTGGGAGAACTGGAGTGTGTGTGTGTGTGTGTGTGTGTGTGTGTGTGTGTGTGTGTGTGTGTGTGTGTGTGTGCGTGCGCGCGAGTGTGTGTGTGCGCGCGTGTGTGTGTGTGCAGTATGCCTCTCTCCCACACTTAATCAATGATTTTCATTGTAATGTGAAATAATTATCACCAGACTATTCAGCATGAATCGGTGCATTATTAACTTCTCAAGAGCAGAATACAGAGAGACAGAGGGAACAAAAGCCAGAGGAGTGACTGAAGCATTCGAAGGTGACGAGAGGAAAAAGAACAAACGCAGTGTCGAACATATCAGGAGGCAAACACCAGCGTCACACAAGACTGTCCCTTTATGACACAGCAGTTTAGTGGTGGAGCAGTGGAGCAAGCAGCTGACCACAACCTTCATTGCTTGTTCCTCTCATGAAATGCAGTCAAAGAAAAACGGTCTCAATGGGATGCTGCTCACTAGCAAGACAACCAGTCAGTTGCCTTGTCTGTCCTAGTTGGTGCTGCTTGTTATTCACATCGTGGGTTTGTGTTTTCTGAGGTTTCTGTGTTGACTTCTTGTATAAATTAGTGGACAGACTTCAAAAGTAGAAGAAGGAAGTTTTCTGACAGAGGAAACAGATGTAGCCAAGCTAAAAGGTGGAGGACGGCAAATATTTGTCATCAGGAGAGTATAAAATCACTAAACGACACCCAGTGAATCAGCACTGTGTTGCAGTTGCCACTTGTTGAAGTGCAGAAAATAACAAAGCAGATGGCCAGAGGCCATCCGTGTTCCTGAGTTCTCCCACTGCAGCCGCCGCTGCACTGCTGGCAGAACCTTTGAGCAGAGGAGGAGGTCACAGGAACCATCCAGGGTGGACTGTGAGCTCCCTCCAGGAACTCCACAGGAACCATGATGGTTGCCAGTGGTTCCGTTAGCAGCAGTGACAGCAGAGCTCACAGGAGTGAAGATGCAGACTGTCTCACAACAGTAATACTGGTGTTTTCCTGCTCTCTGTCTACATCTGCATGACACTTTGTAATGTGAGTCAGAGCTGAGAGTGAAAACAATCGAGTTATCGTCGCTAGGAAGCACTCAGGGCACATATGCATACCTTACAGGACCAACATGGCGCTTTGAGGTGTGGGTCCTGATTAAAGCTGCAGGAACAAGTAGATCCTGCACCCCCGCACACGCTGGAGGACGTGGCTTTTCCACAGAGCAAGAGGGGGGTGAAACCTGATACTTGGATTATGCATGGAGCAGCAGACTGATGCAGTACTGAACACCAAATGTTGCACCCACTAGGTGGCGCTAGAAAATACTCCGTGGCTATATTTGACATTGCTGTACATCAAGTGAAGACGAAACAGACTCGTTGTGATGTTTGTTGCATCAGGTTTACATCCTGTGACCACTAGGTGGTGCTATGATTTAGATTCTGCTTGTAGGCGCCTTCAGGCTGGGACTCTGACCACGTGGAGTCCAGATACTGGAGTTATGAGTCGTATGTCACCAGGCTCACAATGACTTGGATATTACAAGAGAAACAGTATAGATGTCATGAAGAAGAAGTTAAATGCTCAGGCTCAGCTTCCTGTCTGTAAGACTGCATTCAGGGTTTTATTCATCCTATGACACACAAGACCAAATTCCTGCCTATGTGCCCCAAGTCCTTTGGGGGGTTTGTTCCCACCAGACTGTCTGACAAGCATGACGTACACAAACAAGTGATACTTCACCTCAAAGCTGTAGTCTAGTAGAGTTTCACTTTTTTCCTTCTTACTTTTTTGTGACTCTAAAATGCAGAACAGCCCGGCCATGTCAAATTTAGCTTCCAGCTTACAAAAGCAGAACTGCACACAAACGTCTGTTTACAAAGTCTCCAGCTCATCGTCCAGAAGAACCCACGTCTGTTTTACCCAGATGTACAATCAGTAATCCACCAGCACTTGGACTGGCGATAAGAACCTAGAAGAGCCGAGAGCCTGGAAGGCTTGGTTAGGCTAGCTAGCTAGCTAGCTGGTTCAGGATGACCTTGAATGAGCACCAAAGGGTTGTGATTAGTTTTGCGTTTGAATGAATGTAGAAGAAGGCGTGCATTCTTCTGGTTGATGTGCTTGAGCGGCAGGTGGTAGCTGTGGGGCAACCGATATGTACTGGCTGACCTCTGCTCTCTGGAGTCAGAAGAGGTGGGAAAAAGGTCTGTAAGCTCCAGCGATGTGTTTGTGATTACGTGAATGTACTTGAAAAGGTGAAGTGTCACTTTGACACTGGTGGTTTGGGGTAAGAAATGAAAGTGGCAATAATAAAGGAGGTCCACTACAGCAAAGCTGGGTTTGCTGGTGGAAGGGATGATGGACAGAACGCTGCCCGATGCTGACAAGGTGAAGACAGAATGTCCTGGAGCTGTTTTTCCCCTCTTGCTCTCTATTTTGTCAGAGCGTCACAAGCAGCTCTTGTTCTGACTGTCCGTCCATCTTGGTCTATGAGTCACAGCTGCTTGTCACTGGCCGTCATGGAAGGAGCCTCCACTTGAAACTGCCACTGTCTTTAGCTGTGATTCGGTGCAATGCAAATGAAATGAAACTGACTTGAAGTGAGCTGCTCCTGCCTTCCGAGGGATGTCACCTACTCAACCCTTGTCCTTGAGGTTCATCACGTCATGCTAACGATCTGTGGGGGGGGGCATTAGCATGTCCTCAGCGTCTGGCAGAGACTGAAATAGCCAGTTTAAACCAACACGTATGTTCACTGTGTTCACTGACAACCAGTCTGTCTCCCAGCAGCGGCACGACTGCAGTACATCACTTCATGTGCTCTTCAGATTTCCTGCTATACTGTTGTTCCACCAGGACACATGTGACCTGACCATGTGTCCTGAGGCTGAGGAGGAACAATCCATGGTAGCATTGGCATTCAATGGAAAGTGTGATTTTAGCATCAGCTTCCCCAGAGCCTGTGAGCCGACGCAGCCCTGCAGCGACTGACCTTTAAAAGCTCCCTTCTACAAGAACTTCAGCTCTCAGAATAATAATCCAAACAGGAGGGTGGGTGGAGCGGATGAGGGTCAAAAGGTGCAGCCTTGGTGGTGGGTGGCTCCATCCACCCACAGGGAAACGATCAAAGCGGCAAATGGAATCAAAGATGTGGAGGAGGTGTGCAGCACCTGCTGGCTGGAGGTGCTTCCCTGAGACTGGACAGCCATGATATCTGATGAATAACCTGCCCAGCAAGAACAATAACCAAGAACCCAGTCAAGCCACTGAGGAACTCCTCCCCGGCACTGAGCACTGAAGGAGAAGTCGCTCTCCAGGGTGAGATGAGCTGTGAGCGAACGGCCGCCGCCGCACGCTGCTCTCCTCATCTGCTGTGCTGGCACGCTGAGCATCACATAGTTGAGATGAACAGTCTCCTGTTTCTAGCCAACGTGAGGTAGAGAGCGAGGTGGGAATTCTTTCCCATCGGGGTTGCACCAGACTTCCTTCCCACTCTTGACTAGATTTACACCCAGTCTTAGGAAGAGGACTTAAACCTGTTATCTCTCCTCACCTCCATGCCTCCACCTCTGTCACGGATGACTCTCTTGACACCAACTGTTGGCCCAACACTGGCAGGAGCCCTGAATAAATGAATGAATGAATGAATGAATCATAGGACTGCTAGAGAGGAGCAGCCTCTGAGGACGTGCATGCAGAGTCCAGTGTGCTGGAGTCATTAGCTGTGCAAGCTGAGAGTCTGTAGATGGAGCAGCACCTCCAACGCTGTCAAATCAAGAGAAATCATGGAATACAGCAGATATCTGGGTCAGTGGAGCCTCCTAAGCACTACGTGACACTGGATGACAGCAGTCGAGTCCCTGCAACTCACTCCCCTTCAAACTCAAGTGAAAACACTTGAGAGACTCACAGTTGCAGAGTAAACCAACATGGAGTCGACAGCGGCCGTCTGGGTCGCAGAAGAGAGGAGGAGCGAGAGGGAAAGAAACACGTCCTGCTGGTTTGGTTCGTTGTGAGGCCTACACACCCGCTCACCTGCTCTTCCTTGAGATCTCATGTTCTCCTCCTGGATGGCAGCTCGTAGCTTAACTCCTTACAGTTCTAGTGTGGCCCGCCTGCAGGGCATCACCAGAACCAAGCTGGTGGCTAACGCTCTCCTCTTAGCTGGTAAACAGATGTAGAGTGAAAACGTGCTAGCATGATGAATGCTGTCAAACCAACGTGAGCGCTCATCACTTCTGTGCAGTTATTAACGCCACAGCCAGACACCAGACCTCCACGTGTCTCTGCTGCTGACTGGGGGGCCGCCAGGAACAGGAGCGGAGCGCAGCTCCACGCTTGTCTCGCTCTCTCGTTTCTCCCAAGTTCTCTACTGCAGCAGGCGGACATACTTGGGCCTGACCCCTGGCCTTGTGCTTAGCCAGACACCCATCCAGCTGCTCGCCCCTCACGCCGTGAGCAAATTACAGTAATTGAGGGGGCGGAGCACCGGCCCCCCCCCTGACATTTGTTTAACACTCCGGTAGGAAATGAGGAGAGGAAAGAATCGTTGTCTGAGGGAAAAAGGTTGAGTGTGAGTATGTGTGTGTGAGAGTGTGTGTGTGTGTGTGTGAGTGTGTGTGTGTGAGTGTGTGTTTTTGAGTGTGTGAGTGTGTGTTTGAGTGTGTGTGTGTGTGTGGGTGTGTGTGTGTTTTTGAGTGTGTGAGTGTGTGTTTGAGTGTGTGAGTGTGTGTGTGTGTGTGTGTGTGTTTTTGAGTGTGAGTGTGTGTGTTTTTGAGTGTGTGAGTGTGTGTTTGTGTGTGTGTGTGTGTGTGTGTGTGTGTGTGTGTGTGTGTGTGTGTGTGTGTGCTTCAGATCATCTTGTCACACAGCTCACAAATCAGCTCAGCAACGTCAGAAAAGTCCACTGAAGCTGCAGGGTTTTGCTGATGAGGGACGTTTTGATTATTAACACATTCATTACTTTGTTTTGGGGCAACAAACGCATCACAACCACGCAGCCATAAAATATTCAGGTTCCTGGTGTAGTGAGCATGAAACTAAGAGCAGCGTGTGTGTGTTGTAGATCAGAGTTGTTGAATGTGTTTGAGTTCCAGAAATAAACACGATTTATTTCTGGCTCCAGTTTTACACCTTCGTCATACGACGTGCAGGGGGATGTGGCGCCGGTGGTCATGGCCGCTCCAGGCTGCCAGCTCCTGAAGACATTCTGTCGTTTCATAAATTCTGAGCATAAATCTGTAATCATGGCGCGAGTCGGAAGCTCAGCTCTTCACCGCTGGCCAGCTGCTCTCAACTCAAACACTAGCAGACGTGGGACTGCTGTTCAGCACTGAAACACAGAAACGTGGTTGAATGGTTCTCTCTGATAAAACCTCACCGTTTTGGGCTTTTGGAGAAAATCTCCACAATCATTTCAGTTCTCTCAAGCTGGTCGCGTTCCAGTGATGTCACTGGGTTCATGGGGGGCGGGTACTGTTCAGTTGTTAGCGTTTGTTGGCAGGGAGTTATTTTATACTCTATCATTTGACCATTATTTAACCATGTGTGCACGTTCTAGCACTTCCACGTCTCCTGAACTTTGTGTTCCTATCACAGGTCAAAGGTCACGCCCCTCATTAATAGATGAGAGACCCGATGGCCTGATCAATCCTGGCTGCTTCTTCTGAGTGTTCCATAGAAAAAATATGTTATTGCAATTCTTTGATCAAGAACGTCAGAGTGTTCATGTTGCTTGAATATTTTCACGTTACGAATCTGTACGCCGCTGCTGTTGGTCGCACTGCCCCCTCACAGCGAGCAGAACCCGGCAGGGCGCTCTGGATGGAGCGTGCATGTTCTCTGCGTGGTCCAGCTCCCTCCCACACACCAAATACAGGCTTGTTAGGTTAATTGGATTTCCTTTGAGTGCTGAGGTTGTCTGCTTCTACAAGTCGACCCTGGCGACCTGTCCAGGGTGACCCCGCCTCCTGGCCCATTACAGTCGATATAGGCTCCGCCCCCACAACCCTGAACAGGATAAGTTGTATGTAGATGATGACGACAGAATGTTTCTATCATTTTGCTCTTTAGTGAAACAAAATTGTCTGTTACAGCACCTAAGAATTCAAGACTTGCCTTTCTGTAAGATCCTCATCAAGCCTGTGACAGAAATATGGAGGAAATGTTTAGAAGAACAACGAACAGCTTATTTTTGGAGCACTGGAGATGCACACACACGCGCACACACGCTCACACACACTCACACTCACACACACACACTCATACGCACACGCACACACACACTCACACACACGCACACTCGTACACACACACGCACTCACACACACACACTCATACACACACACACAGGCACACACACGCACACTCGTACACACACACGCACTCACACACACACACTCATACACACACACACAGGCACACACACGCACACTCGTACACACACACGCACTCACACACTCACACTCACACTCATACACACACGCACACACGCTCACACACACTCACACACTCATACACACACACACTCATACGCACACGCACACACACACTCACACACGCACACTCGTACACACACACGCACTCACACACTCATACACACACACTCATACACACACACGCACACACACAGGCACACACACTCACACACACACACACACTCACACACACACACTCACACACACACTCACACACACACACTCATACACACACTCACACACAGAGAATAAAAGAACAAAACATCTTCAGAGAGACTGTTTCCACAGTACAGGGAATATTTAGGAATGACTGTTGTATCATCATTCTCATAATCAAGCAGAATCAAACACTGATTCAAGAAAAATCAAAAGATGTTTGATTACAAAATCAATGTAAAGTGTATGAATGTGAACAGTTTAAGATTCACATCAACACATTTTTAATCTCTTGTTCATTTTACTTGCAGTCACACACGAGGCCACAGCCTCTGGTCGGTTCCAGGTTCCTCCGTCTCACTGACAGAAAACTTCAGATTAAATGAACGTCCGGCTCTGCTACTTTTCTCCTCTTGCCATTAAAAGAAAGCTACATTTAGTCCTCATAATAAAAACTACAAATTGGTGCATAACTTGTTGTTTGTCTCCAACATGTCCAGGCTTGACTTGTTGGAGACAAAGTGGAAGCTTGCTGCCGTGTCCTTCTATAACAGTGACTGCAACAGAGGAATATGAAGCACCAGGACCTGGAGGCTCATTCCACCAGGAGGCAGCAGCAGTCACTGTTAGCACAATGCTAGTCACTGTTAGCAAAGCGCTAGTCATTGTTAACACAGCGCTATTCACTGTTAGCACAGCGTTAGTCACTGTTAGCACTAGTCACTGTTAGCACTAGTCACTGTTAGCGATTGTCACCATTAGCAAAGCGCTAGTCACTGATAGCAAAGCTCTAGTCAAAGTTAACACAGTGCTAGTCACTGTTAGCACTAGTCACTGTTAGCAAAGCGCTAGTCATTGTTAGCACAGTGCTAATCACTGCTGGCACAGCGCTAGTTACTGTTAGCACTAGTCACTGTTAGCACAATGCTAGTCACTGTTAGCAAAGCACTAGCCATTGTTAGCACAGTGCTAGTCACTGCTAGCACTAGTCACTGTTAGCACAGCACTAGTCACTGTTAGCACTAGTCACTGTTAGCACAATGCTAGTCACTGTTAGCAAAGCGCTAGTCATTGTTAGCACAAGTCACTGTTAGCACAGCACTGGTCACTGTTAGCACAGTGCTAGTCACTGTTAGTACAGCACTAGTCACTGTTAGCACAGTGCTTGTCACTGTTGGCACAGCGCTAGTCACTGTTAGTACAGTGCTAGTCACTGTTAGTACAGCACTAGTCACTGTTAGCACAGTGCTTGTCACTGTTAGCACAGCGCTAGTCACTTTTTGCGCTAGTCACTGTTAGCGTCGATGAGCCTCACAGGTCTCGAGGTGGCAGGTGTGGTTCCATCTGCTGATGAGGACCAGATGAGGTGGCTGGAGATCTTCTCTCATGATGAGCCAGTAGCAGAAACAAGTCCAGGGATTTGTGTCATCAACAAAGAGGTTCACATTGAAACAGAAGAGTTCAGGATTGCTTTTTATCTCCACAGTTCAGAGGCCAACATGTGAACTGCCCGACCGTGACAAGTTGGAGGAAGAGGAGAGATGGGGGTTGTGGGTAACGGTGAACTGTCAGGTTGGGACTGGAGGAGGATTTGAAGGAGCGACTGGCTTCTGAGCGATGAATCAAGCAAACCTCAGTCTGATGTAAGAGGCTCGTTCAAGATCAACAAACGCTGCTCAATCTGTCCGTGCTCTGGCATCCTCGCCTCCCTCTGTTCAACTTCAAATCAGCACGCCATGCAACATTGGGGAGCAGTTCAAGCTGCTTTGAACACACATATTTGGGGGAGAGGAGCAGGATTGATGCTGCGCCTCCATGCAGACACACTTTTCCTTCCAGTGACTCCAACTGCAGCCTCCCACACGACCACCACGGTGGATCAGCTCCTCCCTCAAACCTGCTTAGTCGAGTGGACGTTGCAGGTCTTTTGCCTCACAGTGCAGAGCCTGGTGTTTGAGGGGTGGAGCCATGGAGTATTTGAAGGTGTCATGAAGCATCAAAGGCCCCAGAACCTTGAGTGTCATCTTCAGTCACAGTGTTGCCGACGTCGCAGGGATAGCAGCGTTACCTGAAATCTACGGTTGTGGAGGGACGGGGTCCCGGTCAGACCACAGGAGAGAGATTAGATTGTGAGTGAAGAAGTGTTCTCATGCCACCTGCTGTTCCAGTACTTGGTTCTAGCTTTTTCAAAAAGAGTAAAGTAAAAAATTAGTTGACTCACTGTAACTTTTTAATTGTAGACAAAATAGAAAGAAAAGCCAGAAAAGCCCTTGGTGGATACAGGAGCTCTGTCAGCAAGGACCCAGCAGCTCCTGGTTGGAGGGTGATTCACCAGTGACATCAGAGCTGTGATGCGCCAATGAAACATTCTAAATTCTACCCTCTGGAATTTAGATGCGCGGCCCTGTGGTGACCCGGTGCCAGGTCAAGGACTCGGGTCGAGGTCAGAGGAGGGAACCTGTCACTTCATCTGACTGTCTGTTTTGACAGCGAAGTAGAAAGCTGACTAGCCGGATTTCCGAGCCTTCCTCAGGGCCTCATTAGGTCGAGGGCGGCTGCTGTGACTGTGTTTGTGTCTTCCAGAGCGCCGCTGCCTCCAACGCTTGATGAATAATACAGTGAAAGTGCTGCTAACGTGCTGCAACTGCAGGGAGTTCCTCTGCTGTTACCCAGATCTCATATCCCTCCATCCACCTCCCTGTCCCTCCCTCTAAACTGAATTTAATTCCATTCAAAACAAGCTCCCTCAGAGGCAGTAATGCACTATTCATGACCACGAGACCTTCAAAGTGTTGGATAGTACAAGTACTACACAGTCTGTAGGAGGCTCAACGTGTGGTGCTGGTCGTACAGTCAAACATTTGACGGACACTTCCTTCTGGGGAGCAGAGTAGAGGTGCAGGAACAGTCAGCAAGGAGAGCAGAATGAGTAGCTTGATGCTCCAGCACGCACCTCCATGTTGGACTTGAGGCTGCATGACTCAGGACAGAGTGGGCACATCTGGCTGATGTGGCACCAGCTAGAAACATTTTTAGCCGTAATGATTCACAACACATTTCATGGCTTGTCTTTGGATTGGAACAGAGGGCCAGCCATGACCACGGTTCCTCTCTAGAACACGCAGGAGCTCGGTTCGCATCCCTGGTGTGCTGGAGTAAAAGTTTCAGGATCAGCCTGATGAGCTGCATTTCCATTCCCCCCAGAATTGTGCAAAACCTAAATATCGCAATGAAAAACTGGTAATGGAAACACCTACATAAAAAAAAACCTCTCTAAAATCGTTAAAAAGTTTGTACGCTCTCATGAGGTGGTTTCTCAGACGTGTCGTATAGAAGAATATCGCTAATGTGCGACGGAAACACCTTCTTCGACGTGACGTCGTGACGTTAAATCCCTCATGGACCCCTGAGCCGTGTCATCACTCGCTGCCTTCGTCTGGTGATGACAACAGCGGCAGCAGCAGCCGTGACCAAATACCTGCTCCACAATGCAAAATGCTGCGTACCTCCATCCTCCTCAAAGTGGAGTCTCGCCGCATGAGATTTTGCGAGAATTATGGCGCTAAACACTTTTCAGTGGAAACCCCTGCAAATCGCAACTGTACTTTGTTGAAATTTAAGAAATGTCACTTTTATTTTGATAAAATCTGTAATGGAAACGCAGCTACAGTTGAAGTCCAAACAAGAGTTAGCTGCTACATGCTACATGAAGCAAAGCCTGCTAGAACGACCAGCTCATCTGAACAAGTCAGCTGACATACTGAACTTGATCAGTGTAGGTGGTATAATTTGGGGTGTGTGTGTGTGTGTGTGTGTGTGTGTGTGTGTGTGTGTGTGTGTGTGTGTGTGTGTGTGTGTGTGTGTGTGTGTGTGTGTGTGTGACTGACTCCTCAGTGTGAGGGCCTGCGCCTGCATGACTCTGCCACTAACAACATTATATCATGCAGCTTAGCCTGTAATCACCGTGGATTTCCACCAGGAACCCAAATGAAATTATGGTGTTAGACACTTGTGAACATCAGAGACGACATCAGAGAGCATCGCTCCACGACCGCCTGACCACAGTCTCTCCTGACCCTTCGCAGCATTTTAATATCAACCTTGATTCTAAGGGTCCAGGTAAAAACTGCTCATGTGGAAATGTGTGCACTGCTCTTGAGGGTTGTTTAGAAAAGGCACTAACAGGTCGATGCAAGCATAGCGCACACACACACACACACACACACACACACACACACATGCACATGCACACACACACACATGCACACACACACGCACACACACACACACACATGATATTCTTTATCATTCATCTTGATTGTAGAACGTTGCCTCGGGTTTATTAGAGAAAATCCGACAAGACCAAGTGGATTTGTGGTCCTGGTGAGTTTGGGTCCAGGACTGTGGTACGAAGTCAGACCACAGGAGGATTTGAACTCATCACAGATGCATCAGAGTTTCAGTGGCGATGTGAGACAACCTGGCACCTGAAGGTGAAACATGACAATACCAGACTCAGGCAAGGAGCCTCATGACGACCCTGTCAGGGGAAGGTGTGCTGCAGGAGCGCTAATAGAAGATGACACCAAGAGGAAGAAACAGGTTGATGAAAAGCTCTTAATGCTGCTTAGGCCAATCCTCCGGCACGTTTGCCAGCGCTAATCAAGCTACCCACAGCATGTGTTAGCTAGAGGGATCCAGGGGCTTATCTGACAGCAAGAAGACTGTGAGATAGTGGAGGGACTGGTTTTGTCCTGGACCCTCCTGAATGGACCTCCTACACTCCTGAACCATAGTTCACGATTACTGGAAAGAGCAGTACAGCCAAGTGGCTCAGCATCAATCAACACACAACCTGGGACAGATCTGCACATCAGTTTGTTTGCCTCGCACACTGCCAGCGTGTTCCACTGATCAAGTGCCCTCAGGTCCAAACCACCTTTGGATCCAGGAGAAGACTCAAGCTCAAGGAGGGACGGCCCCGTTCATCCACCTGCCTCCAGTAGACGTCACCGGAGTGACAGCAGCTGGGGGAGCACGCAGGGACAGCTGGCACGAGCCTCCAGATCAGGAGATTACAGATGTCTGTCTCATCCGTCCTTCAGCCTGCCGGATCAGCAACACCGGCTGAAGGACGGATGAGTGGTCCTGCTGGTCCCCCTGCCTCTGCTGTACCACCCGCTCCACGACAGTGAAGTTACTGCACCACTGACCTCAGACCAGGTCCTGGTGCCTGACCACACTGTCGTTTAACTTCAGCAAACACATTTGGGCTCATGCAACGTGAGCACTGTGCCGTAAAACCACAACGGTCTCACTCAGGAACCAGCAGAGGAGCCAGAAACCATCAGGCCTGGAGGAGGAGTCGCAGTTGTCTGATACCAGGCAGCCGCTAGCAGCTACTGGCCAGTTTCTATCAGTCACAGTGTGTTTTGTCTGAGCTAACAAGCAAACAAGCAGCGGAGTCACCTCAGGATCACACACCCGCTGCCCAGTAATTAGTCAGCGGCCCGCAGGTGGGATCCTGACACACACTGTTAACCCTTTTACTAAGAGTAATGAGGCACACACACACACACACACACACACAATAAAAACAAGTGTGTGTGTGTGTGTGTGTGTGTGTGTGTGTTTGTGTGTGTGTGTGTGTGTGTGTGTGTGTGTGTGTGTGTGTGTGTGTGTGTGTGTGTGTGTGTGTGACCAATCACTGGTCCTGGTTAAAGTTGAGTGACGGTGTGTAGTGAGGTAAGGTTCAGGCTAGGATCAGGATCAGGTCTGGACTAGGCTGTCCCCATGAGTGGTATCCAGCGGAAGGTCCAAACGTGGTAGATTATAAACTCCTTCGTGCTAATGGGGATTACAGGGACAGCCACAGAGAGACAAAGACACAGCGCTGGACTCTAATAATGGCTGCAGTGTGTCGCTGGACGGATCCCTGCACCTCAGCAGCTCCTCAGTCAGAGGTTTGTCCAAAACAACGACATCCCACTCACAGAACCTTCATGTTCTCATTGAACTCCCATCAGAACCAAGAAACAGCGACTGATAGTTCGCTGAGATGAAAAGACTTGATGGACAACGGGCTGGTGACCCGTCCAGGGTGAACCCCACCTCTCACCCAATGTCCGCTGGGATAGGCTCCACCCCCCCCCCCCCCCGCAACCCTTCACAGATGAACGGTATAGAACATAGATGGACGGATGGATGGTTCTAGCCTAGCTTAGCATCACACCCTGAGTGAGTCTGATCTGATGTCTGGGGGAGGATCATGTTGGATGCATATTGGCATCTAAATGTAATCAGATCAGCACGCGTACATCTGGAGGTGATCTCAGTGCTCACAACGGGGTGAGATCTCAGCAGGGGTGTCCTGCAGGCTACATGTATGTTTGGGGAGCGGGGACAATTAGGGCAGGGGCAGGGGGTCGCCTCCCCTGGAAAACAAGCCTTTTATTCCAGTCTGATCTCAAGAAGTAGATGAAGTGGATGAAGGTCAACACATTGTGTACATGTATATGTGTGTATACTGTACATGTATATGTATGTATGGATACTGTACATGTATATGTGTGTATACTGTACATGTATTTGTGTGTATACTGTACATGTATATGTATGTATGGATACTGTACATGTATATTTGTGGATACTGTACATGTATATGTGTGGATACTGTACATGTATATGTGTATACTGTACATGTATATGTATGTATGGATACTGTACATGTATATGTGTGTATACTGTACATGTATATGTGTGGATACTGTACATGTATATGTGTATATACTGTACATGTATATGTATGTATGTGTACTGTACATGTATATGTGTGTATGGATACTGTACATGTATATGTATGTATGGATACTGTACATGTATATGTATGTGTGTATACTGTACATGTATATGTATGTATGTATACTGTACATGTATATGTATGGACACTGAACATGTGTATGTATGGATACTGAACATGTATATGTATGTATGTTTACTGTACATGTATATGTGTGTATGCTCTACATGTATATGTGTGTATGGATACTGTACATGTATATGTATGTATGGATACTGTACATGTATATGTATGTATGTATACTGTACATGTATATGTATGTATACTGTACATGTATATGTATGTATGTTTACTGTACATGTATATGTATGTATGGATACTGTACATGTATATGTGTGTATGGATACTGTATATGTATGTGTGTATACTGTACATGTATATGTGTGTATGGATACTGTACATGTATATATATGTATGGATACTGTACATGTATATGTATGTGTGTATACTGTACATGTATATGTGTGTATACTGTACATGTATATGTATGTATGTATACTGTTCATGTATATGTATGTATGGATACTGAACATGTATATGTATGTATGGATACTGTACATGTATATGTATGTATACTGTACATGTATATGTATGTATGCATACTGTACATGTATATGTATGTATGGATACTGAACATGTATATGTATGTATACTGTACATGTATATGTATGTATGGATACTGAACATGTATATGTATGTGTGTATACTGTACATGTATATGTATGGATACTGAACATGTATATGTATGTATGTTTACTGTACATGTATATGTATGTATACTGTACATGTATATGTATGTATGGATACTGAACATGTATATGTATGTATGGATACTGTACATGTATATGTATGTATGTGTACTGTACATGTATATGTGTGTATGGATACTGTACATGTATATGTATGTATGGATACTGTACATGTATATGTATGTGTGTATACTGTACATGTATATGTATGTATGTATACTGTACATGTATATGTATGGACACTGAACATGTGTATGTATGGATACTGAACATGTATATGTATGTATGTTTACTGTACATGTATATGTGTGTATGCTCTACATGTATATGTGTGTATGGATACTGTACATGTATATGTATGTATGGATACTGTACATGTATATGTATGTATGTATACTGTACATGTATATGTATGTATACTGTACATGTATATGTATGTATGTTTACTGTACATGTATATGTATGTATGGATACTGTACATGTATATGTGTGTATGGATACTGTATATGTATGTGTGTATACTGTACATGTATATGTGTGTATGGATACTGTACATGTATATATATGTATGGATACTGTACATGTATATGTATGTGTGTATACTGTACATGTATATGTGTGTATACTGTACATGTATATGTATGTATGTATACTGTTCATGTATATGTATGTATGGATACTGAACATGTATATGTATGTATGGATACTCTACATGTATATGTATGTATACTGTACATGTATATGTATGTATGGATACTGAACATGTATATGTATGTGTGTATACTGTACATGTATATGTATGGATACTGAACATGTATATGTATGTATGTTTACTGTACATGTATATGTATGTATACTGTACATGTATATGTATGTATGGATACTGAACATGTATATGTATGTATGGATACTGTACATGTATATGTATGTATGTGTACTGTACATGTATATGTGTGTATGGATACTGTACATGTATATGTATGTATGGATACTGTACATGTATATGTATGTGTGTATACTGTACATGTATATGTATGTATGTATACTGTACATGTATATGTATGGACACTGAACATGTGTATGTATGGATACTGAACATGTATATGTATGTATGTTTACTGTACATGTATATGTGTGTATGCTCTACATGTATATGTGTGTATGGATACTGTACATGTATATGTATGTATGGATACTGTACATGTATATGTATGTATGTATACTGTACATGTATATGTATGTATACTGTACATGTATATGTATGTATGTTTACTGTACATGTATATGTATGTATGGATACTGTACATGTATATGTGTGTATGGATACTGTATATGTATGTGTGTATACTGTACATGTATATGTGTGTATGGATACTGTACATGTATATATATGTATGGATACTGTACATGTATATGTATGTGTGTATACTGTACATGTATATGTGTGTATACTGTACATGTATATGTATGTATGTATACTGTTCATGTATATGTATGTATGGATACTGAACATGTATATGTATGTATGGATACTGTACATGTATATGTATGTATACTGTACATGTATATGTATGTATGCATACTGTACATGTATATGTATGTATGGATACTGAACATGTATATGTATGTATACTGTACATGTATATGTATGTATGGATACTGAACATGTATATGTATGTGTGTATACTGTACATGTATATGTATGGATACTGAACATGTATATGTATGTATGTTTACTGTACATGTATATGTATGTATACTGTACATGTATATGTATGTATGGATACTGAACATGTATATGTATGTATGGATACTGTACATGTATATGTATGTATACTGTACATGTATATGTATGTATGTATACTGTACATGTATATGTATGTATGGATACTGAACATGTATATGTATGTATACTGTACATGTATATGTATGTATGTATACTGTACATGTATATGTATGTATGGATACTGAACATGTATATGTATGTATACTGTACATGTATATGTATGTATGTATACTGTACATGTATATGTATGTATGGATACTGAACATGTATATGTATGTGTGTATACTGTACATGTATATGTATGTATGTATACTGTACATGTATATGTATGTATGGATACTGAACATGTATATGTATGTATGGATACTGTACATGTATATGTATGTATACTGTACATGTATATGTATGTATGGATACTGAACATGTATATGTATGTATACTGTACATGTATATGTATGTATGGATACTGAACATGTATATGTATGTGTGTATACTGTACATGTATATGTATGTATGGATACTGAACATGTATATGTATGTGTGTATACTGTACATGTATATGTATGTATGGATACTGAACATGTATATGTATGTATACTGTACATGTATATGTATGTATGGATACTGAACATGTATATGTATGTGTGTATACTGTACATGTATATGTATGTATGGATACTGAACATGTATATGTATGTGTGTATACTGTACATGTATATGTATGGATACTGAACATGTATATGTGTGTGTTATGTGAAATATTCGTACATCCGTGTGGAGGTTTGCTGGAGGTACAATGACCAGCTCAACAGAGGTGTGACTGTCATGTTGACTGTTCTGTGCACGTCAAAGCTCAACAAGCCGCTAAGAGTTGGACAGCAGCTCCTCAGGTGAACCCCAGCAGATATCAGAGGTGTTGAGCTAAACACAGGCTGCAACAGTGTGTGTGTGTGTGGGGGGGGGGGGGGGGCACGAGTTATTCAGATGAACCAGTTCACAGACGGAGCTGAGGAATCCTGCCACACCCGGACACTTCCACGCAGCTCGCTGCTCGTCACCTGCAGGTCCAGACATCAAGGATGCAGGTGGACCCCAACACATACAAACATACAAGTACACAGTAGTAGACAACCACGGTGCTGGGAGTCAGAATACTTTTACTGGGACTAAAGTAAAAATCTGATTGAAATACTTTGTACTTTGTCCACCACTGCTCACACACTTGTATACGTACACATTAATACTTACAAGTACTTCCATACTTGCATGGAGGCACGGATACATACATGCACTAGTTTACAGACACACACTCACATGTTGGACGTGGGGGTCCGTAGCTGTGACAAGTGCCTCTCAGTGCCATTTGTACAGCATAAACACATTCTTAGGAAAATCCACCTGGCAAGTTGAAAGGTCACCTAGCTCCGCCCCTCTCTCCGCCTGCTAAAAATAGCAAGGGTGAGCGCGGTGATGGCAGCAGGTGTGTTGCTGGAGGAAGTGAACGATGCTCAGGAGATTTGTGCTCCGTCCAGCTAAGCTGCATGCAGAGATCAGCTCAGACATGCAGAAGCTCACATGATGTCACCGAGCAGGTCACATGTTTTCATGAGTTCTCTGATATTCATCAGCGGTAGGAGGATGGAGGTGTGTGGGGGTGTGGCGTGTGGTAGAAGCAGGTGTGCTCGAGGCCTTCAGGTGAATGTTATTGCGGTCTGAGGAAAGGTTTTGATCATGTGACCTTTAGTCTTCTTTTGAATAGCCTGCAGCCTGAGACTGGTCCTGAGCTGCCTGATGTTTGGGCTGTGGTCAGCAGAAGGACCCCCCCCAGGGGAGAGGAGGGCCTCCGCTGGTCTCCCACGTCCAATAACACCGATCAGATGAAGCCCTCTGCTCTGAATATGTCCTTGAAGGAACATCCATCCATCCATCGTCATCTTCCGCTTATTCCTACACATTAAGGGTCGCGGGGGGGCTGGAGCCTATCCCAGCGTCAACGGGCGAGAGGCGCCAGTCTCAGGTCGCCAGTCCATCGCAGGGCCAACACATAGAGACAGACAACCATTCACACTCACAGTCACACCTACAGTCAATTTAGAGTATCAATCAGCCTCGTCCCCTCTTGATGTCTTTGGACTGTGGGAGGAAGCCGGAGTACCAGAGAGAACCCACACAGGAACAGGGAGAACATGGAGACTCACACAGAAAGATCCTGTGCCCGAGCCGGGACTCGAACCCGGAACCTTCTTGCTGTGAGGCCACAGTGCTGACCACTGCACCACCGTGCAGCCCCCTGAAGGAACAATTCTAGGTCAATTATCAGATTAGTAACAGCTGACTTCCAATCTTGATGCTCTTATTCAACTCAGTTAAACTAAGCTAAGTTCTCGGCGCCAAGACAAGCGGCCATATTTCCTCCAGGAGTGGCTGTGGTCATCATTTCTAATTCCGTCTCAAAGCCTCCTTGTTTTCACACTTGCTCCCATTTACTGGACCAACCGAGAGAGGAGGAGAGGCGGAGCACAAGCGTTGCTGCTGATGACGGCGCAGCGACTGAATTCTTAAATCTGCTGCTGCAACGGGACAAATGGAGCGCTTGACACTTGATCTGGAGAAGCTGCTGTGGTTCCCCTCCAAACCCCGGCTTTGTCACAGCCGCACCCACATGACACTCCTCTCAGCTCTGAGGTCAAAGGTCACTTGGCAGAGAGGGAGAGGCGTGTGTGTGTGTGTGTGTACTGTATTATGTGTGTGATTGGGGGTTGTATGGGGACATCGGGGAAGAACAAAGAGCAAACCATGTGACTTCTTCCTTTAGTGCACCACATGGACAAGAGCATCTGTGACAGAGGGAGGAACAATACGGATTGTTGTGTGTGTGTGTGTGTGTGTGTGTGTGTGTGTGTGTGTGTGTTTGTGTGTGTGTGTGTGTGTGTGTGTGTGTGTGTGTGTGTGTGTGTGCGTGTGTGTGTGTGTCTCAGAGGTCGGGTCTGGACGGGGGAACTGGCCGCCCTGATAAATACTATCGGTCATTGATCTGCTTTGTTTGAAGCGGCAGCGTCCAGGACCAGTGGGCGGCGAGCTGTGTACTGGTGGGAGTAATGGGTGAACGCTCCAAGCTCATTACTGCAGTATTACTGTTTATCACAGTTTTTTTGGATGTTTGAACTTCCTCCTCTATTCAGCTTGAGTGACTTAGGCCATTAAACTGGAAATCTCTGTGCTCCCCGGCGAAGTACCCACAGCAGCGGCGTGTGATCCACCGCATGAGAGGCGAGGACCTGATGAGCTCCTCAGTTGCCAGGCAGATGATTTCCAACCTCTGCTTCCCCGCCAACTTGTGGCCCAGGCCCCCGTTTCAAGTGCTGCTCAGGACCCTGACATGTAGAAACAGGCTGCACCTTAAACATGAACCTCTTTCTCCTCTCACTTTTGAGTTCCTAGAAAAGTTCCATATCAATACTAATTAGCATTATAAATACTAATTTTATTACTTTTGAAAAGATTACTGTTGTTGCTGTTGTTGTTCAAAAACACAGGAAATCTGATTCAGCAATGAGGCCCTTTTCCTGTGGGAAAGTTGCTGTTCTTTCGCTGTTGACCTCTTGGTCATCTCAGTAACTGACCAGGAAGACTAAACTATTCTCAATAAATCCAAAGCTTGAAGATGTGAATCCTTAAAGGTCCAACGAGCGATGACGGTCAGAGAGACTTTACAACATTTAAACAAAAGAAATCCTACGCATGAATTAAAATAACATTTTCCTCCTTTGACCAAAGACCCTCTGGGGGCCTGAGCGGCCCTCGCTTGGGCCCAGGAGCCCACTTGGAGAACCTTACTTACTCAGAATAAAATGAACAGTTATGTTACAGAGCTGAGCGGCAGCCATTTTAACCTACTTCCTTTGTGTGTGTGTGTGTGTGTGTGTGTGTGTGTGTAGGGGTGTGTGTAGGGGTGTGTGTGTGTGTGTGTGTGTAAAATGTGGTGATGCTCTACTGCTTCACCTCAGCAACCGACTGGGAGAATCAAACTATGGAGGCACACAGGCCTAAAGGTCGGCTCGGCTCTGAGGTTGGCACCAGCGACCTTTCTGGTCCTGGAGTTCTGGCCCAGGTGGATTCAGACCTGCCGGCCTCCGACCTGACAGCACCACTGACATCCAACATCTCAGTAACACTTCAGCTGTGACGAGGAAGGAAACCGAACAGGAAAACGAGCAAATTCTCTGCAGGGAGCAGCAGGAATCTAATCCTCCAGCCTTCTGTCTGCTGCGTCTGGGCGCCGCGCTCCTCTGCCAGAGTCTAAAGCTTACACAACTCCACACATATGCAGGTCATGTTGCGGAACAATGTGACACGCAGCTTGACTCTGTTGGCTAGAAGCTCACGTACTGTCTTCCCACAGCACCCCTACACACATGGGGGGAGGCAGCAACACCACCTCACCCCCGCTCACCCCTGCCACCCTCACGCTTGAGTGCCAGCTGACAACCAGCTGTAGAAATGTCACGCCAAAATAACAAATCCTCTACTTAAAAAATGTCCTTTTTCTCTTTCCTGAACAGACGGAAGCATTTAGCCACTGTGACCCTCCGTGGTTGAGCACAGACGGACAGAATCTCCTAACAAATGTCAAATATCAACCACAAAAACGGCGTCCGGGAGCCACACAACAAGCAGCGAGCCGCCACACTTAAGCGCACAAACACATGTCTGAAGCATATCTAGGTTAACTTTGTCTGGCCAATCTGTTCTGATTTCTCTACCCTTAATCTCATCTGCTGCCTTGACACAGTGGGAGGCAGAGCCCAAAATACAATAGGATTTCATTCCTTCACACCAGGAGTGAACGAACGAGCTGTAAACAATAAACGTGAAGAGGAGGAGGAGAGGAGAGGAGAGGGGGAGGAGGAGACGTCACTGGAGGTCTAAAGGAGAATCTATGGGAGATCTGATGGATTTTTACTGGAAGTTGTAGCTCCAAAAGCATCAGACACTCATTTCCTGGTTCTCCATTCACCCGTAAAAATGACAGTTGTGAAGTCCGTGGACACGATAAACAAGCATGTTTACGTCACCTGACCGCTGACAAAAGGACGAAACAACAACCACAAAACAGAGAACAGAGGCGTCTCAGCAGGTGGTTCCCATGGCAACGGTTGAGTGACAGCGTTGCCCAGAGTCAGTCAGCTCCAGTGGTCGGCTGCTAGCTGGTGGAGCCCTGGCCTGCTTGTGGTTCACTGGCCCCTCATGTGAGGCTGCTGAGCTGGACTCTACTTGATAAATGTGCCCAACCCTCCATGTGCATTCACTCTTTTTATTCCAGCAGTTGTGGTGTTGGGACACGACTGGAGACACGCGTGTTCAATGTGGGAACATTCCAGCCTGTCTGGACCACAACGCCCTCGTGTTGTGTCACACGCTCAGGTTCGGGTTCGGATTGCGCAACTTTAGCTTCAGCTGCTCGCACGCCGTCTCCCTTCTCCACTGCACAGGCATCTCACCTCCCTCCTCGGACAGATGAGGGGAGGCCAGTGTTTCTATTTTTGTTGACAACCATTTGCTTGTCTGTTCTGTGCCTCCGGCTTGCAAAAGGCAAATGTGGCTGAAGTTTGAGAGCAAGTAGCTTTGCCTTCAATGCTTCTTGCTGATCCACACCTCCAAGCGTCTCACCCTCACTGCAGCAGCGTCAAGATACGAGCAGCATCTCCCACGTCAGGCGGAATCTTTGTAACTGCAACAACTGGAACTGTTTAGTCTGGAGGCTGCAACAAAAGATTTGCTGAGGGTGAAGACTGCTTTCAGGCTCTGACTACTGTCATACTTTTGTATCACTAATTGGTTTATTAAAAAGCCACAATTGCATCTCAGGGTCCATTCAAAGCCCACATTGACTAAAAGTATTGATTGGCCAATACCAATGGGGGGGGGGGGGGTGTGGAACCAGCACATCGATCCAGAGCAGTGGAAAGAGATCAGACCGGTGGAAGGGAGCGCTGATCTCCATCCGAAGGGCACTCCTGTCCCACCGGCTTGGAGGATTCATCCCCTCCTCCTCCTTCACTCTGTCCACTGGACCATGCATCAGTATTGTGTCCCTGTGACCATGTGCTTCTGTCCAGATAATGAACCTCCACCGGTCAGAGACGCCACCCGAACAGACTCAGCAGGGAGTCCAGTATTGTTGCTAACAGCCACGCTCTCGCACCCAGGCTCAGGACACCAGAGCCCTGACTTCACTCACAAATCCAACACTCGCCTGAGCAGCGAGCTTCCACTCCAGCACGCCTGCATTTGCCCACTCTTTCCCATCAACAGCACACGTGTCAAACTGATAAATGAGTCCAGTAGAGGCGCTGGGCCGAGGAGTCCCAGCTGCCTCAGCGGAGGACAGGAGCTGACATCCAGCACAGCCTCCTGCTCCGAGCTCCAGCACAGGGGCAGAGAGACGTTCACCTCAGGGACTGCAGTAAATACGGTACCACACTGTGCTGTAGCAAGATGGCTCCAGTGCATCAGCCTCTGCCACATGTACGTCTGCAGGAAGACGGACTCAAGGTAGAACTGTCTTAAATGAAAGAATGGTTCAAGTTAATTCCTCTGCAGGATGATTTCTAATCCCCAAAGCTCATTTTACAGCAGAGAAATGGAAAGCAGCGACTCGCTTGCTGAGGACCAGCTTTCTTTCACCCTGCAATGTACACAAACATGCAGCTATCAATATTTAAGTAGTAGAGGACGGGACATCCATCCAGCAACTCTGCATTTCTAGGAACCCTCTGCCCCCAGAGGGGGAGTGGTGAGGGGATGGAGGGGGCAGGACCCTACCTGTTTGCCAGATGTACAGGGGTTTAGTTTCCACTGCGGTTTGTGCATCCAGCTCCCAGATGGAGACAAAAAGCAGCGCTAAGCTCCAGAGAAAGGAGAGCGGTACCCCCCGCCAGACCCCCGGCGTCCCCACGGCTCTTCTGGCCAGACGCATGGCCACCGCACAGCAAGTACTGTAGTTCCCAACGCAGTCCGGAGGAAAAAAGAAGCCCAGCCACGAGGTAGAGAGATGAAGTGTGTGTGTGTTTTCTGCTTTCGTTTCTTCCACACCAGCGATGTCCAATAAGAAGTAATCCTGGGCGAGGAGCACCGAGTCTCCTCCTCCGGCTCGCTGTGCTCCTTAATGAGAGACAATAAGGTTTGGCAGCAAAAACACCGGGAACAATAGATGGTGAGCCCAGCCTGCTGCTGCTGCTGCTGCTGCTGCTGCTGCTGCACGCCGCTCGATGCAGCACCTCCCTCCTCCTCCTCCCCTTGCTCGCCCTCTCTCTCTCTCTCTCTCTCTCTCACACACACAAGCCCACCCTCTCCATCCTCCCTCCTCCTCTCATCCCCTTTTCAAAGGACTCGGTGAAGCTGCGTGCTGATTGAACGAGTCAGCTGGGCTGAGAGGGCACAGATCTGGAAGTGTGTGTCTTAATGAAATGAGCTCAAGTGGCTTCAAATCCACCAAACCTACCAAAACACACCTGGACGCCGCTCCTCACGGCGTCGTCTTTGCAGTTCGTTTCCCTGATAAATCTCTTCACCCAATTTGTGTCTGACACACCCTGATTTTACCCAACCACCCTTTAAGGACACTTTGACTCTGCCCTTGGCCTCCTCCCCTGAGGGCATGAACCCTGCAACATTCAGAGAGGCTCCTGCCGGCCTGCTGGCCTCTGTCAGGGAGACTTCATCTGAACGACCTCGCAGAGGGAAGAGAAGATCAATTAAAGACGCAGCTCAGTTTGACCTTGTGTGATATTCAAAGTGAGACTCGCCGCCCCGTCAGAGGACTTCTTTATTATTCATGAAACACAACCACGGCGCGCGGTGAGAGCAGATGATAAATTTGACCAGCAGGTGGGTCAGTAAATCAAACGAGCTGTCAGTCGCGCAGCTGATCCACTTCCTCCTGTGACTGACATCATAGGTACCAGGAAGTGCTGCAGCTGGTGCATCATCATAACCAAGAGAACAGCGCCAATGACACGTTTCAGGATTCAGTTTTAAAGAGCTGGCCCCCACGGACATCTCCTGTCCCTAAATGCATGAACTACGAACCCTCGTTCTCTCACAGCTCCTCACTCTTCCTCTCCCTCCTTCCTCCTCCTCTGTCTTGCTCGCCATGGCAGATGCGTAGACTCGGCCGTGTAACATATTTGACTCCTGCCCCTGACTTCGGCCAGTATCTTGAGAGAACAGATCCCTGCCTCGTAGCCTGGAGAGACGTCTTGTTGTGAAGCTGTTACTAAGCAACATTTTAGAAATTCTGATCTGCTGGCGTGTTTTAGCTGACATCAGATCAGAACTCAATGAACATTCACCTTTTAGAAAGCACACAACAGGAGAAGCTCTCGTCCTTTATTCAGCGGTAAACTGTCGTCCGTGCTGGTCCACGCGTGCCCACCTCCCTCACGCATCCTCCAGCGCTCCTCAGGCTCAAGACAAGGAGCCCGTTTAGCATGTTTGTCACCTGGAGGTGCGCACGAGAGCCACTGTTACACGTCTGAAAGCACCGATGACCTGATCAGATTGTCCCTACACTGCCAGACTTCATGTGTCCCTGAAGCAGCAGGAGGGGTCTTATTCGTAGGCTGATGTGTGGTTGTCCAGGGACCGGGGACCAGAGGCCAGGTTGGTCCTTGCTATTCTCAGACAATCTGCGTCTCCGGCTCTGAAGGTGATGCTATGGGCCTTCAGCAGCCTCTCCTGTGGGCGGCGTCTTCTGGGGACCTGGACGGTGATGGTTTGGTGTGACATGAACACAACCCTGCCGCTGCCTCCATCGATTCTCTTCTGTCACTGCTGCCGGTTCTCTGTTCAGTCCTCCACCCACCTGCTGCTGATTGGATGCTACCAGATAAGGGGGAGGAGCCGCAGGTTGCAGGGTTTCCCTCTGTCGTGCGTCAGGTTGTGTAACGATAGAAAAGTCACCCAGGTGCTTTTATGAAAAAAGTAGAGAACTGCATCGTTCATGAAACATGGATGATAGAACCCACCGTCACATGACCTGAGAAAGTATAACACTCTCTCTCTCCCTCCCTTCCTCCCTCTCTCTCTCCCTCCCTTCCTCCCTCTCTCTCTCTCTCCCTCTCCCTCCCTCCCTCTCTCTCTCTCCCTCCCTCTCTCTCTCTCTCTCTCTCTCTGATCTGCATCTGTGTTTCCACAGCTGTTACACGTCTATGTTGTTGTCACGTAGCAACCGCGATGCTACACAAACACTTTTGGTCACACAAGCAAGTAACATGGACGTGTCAGAAGCATGTAGGCCAACTACACGCGTGTTTCTAACAGGAACATAGAAGGAGGACCCTCACTGATCCAGACTCACTTTACCTTCAGGTCTCATTCACTGACTCCTCCTGGTACACGTCACATCCTCAAGTACTGGTTCTGATGTCATCACGCAGTACTTTTACTGCTTTACTCATGTGTTGTGTTATAATTGTGTTTGGATGCAACACAACATGTGAACCCTTTTACTCCAAAAGCAACAACAGACTTTAGTGAAGGCCTCCAAGCCTCCAGAGCTCCTACGACCTGTCCATCAGAGTCAGGACTCTGCAGGTCCCCGGGCCCTGAGTCTGCAGTGTCGCTGGGCTGCACCAGGATGGCAGGGAACAGACCTCCTGACATTCAAGAATATATAAGAATATATTTAATATTCTGAATGAATCTTAACTGAGAAGTCATTTTAAAGACACACCATCAGTTTTCTCATCCTTTATTCGCTGAAGTTTTTCTAACAGCCTTGTCACATACGTGTGGATGTGCAGGGCTCCCATCATGACCTGCTGCGTGTCAGCTGGACAGCAGGCAAACATGTGATCCAGTGAGAGAGAGAGACAGAAAAAAATGGCCTGAATTTCCTCACAGGTCAAATCAGAAATATTTGAGAACTCTCCGTAGAGCGCGAGCCCTCCTCAACACGCCTGCGCGGGAGAGCTGTGCTGGAGCCTGAGAGGAGACAGTCAGGTTTCACCGTGGAAACGACAACTTAAATAATTCCTCCATTCCTCCACATGACGTCGTAATGCAATGCATAAGAAGCATCAATAAATTAAAGCCTACATGGACGACAAGGCTGAGTTCTTCAGATTTAAGAGCTGTGCTGCTGCTGTAGACGGTCTGCAGGTCTTGCTTTGCAGGATTTTGTCCCTAAATGAGACAGAGCGATTGGTTGTAGTCGCGGAAACAGGACGCAGGTTAACCAGCATCCTGGACCTTCAGGCTTCAGCTGCATGCGGCCTGTTAGTGGAGCTCTGCCTGAGCGCTCCACAGCAGCTCTGCACCTCAGCTCCTGCCTGACGCGCAGCTGGAGCTGCTGCACCAAAACTACAGCATCTACCGAAGCTGTGAGAGCGCCAAGTGTTCACAGACATGAATGGAAGTTCTGTGAGTCTGTGCTCGATTCCTCATCCTCACTGAACTGAAACGGATTGTGAGAACAGAGCGTTTGAGTACAGAGAGCAGAATGTCAGGAAGGCGAGAACGCAGTTTCAAAGCAAATGGTTCAGTTTCCTAATATTAGATTTAGCTTCAAGTTTATTGCATTGCAGCTCCAAATAATAACCCCATTAAAATTATGCTCTCCAAGTCCTGTTTTGAATTTAAGGATTCAAGTTGAAATTCAAATAGAAATCAGTCCCATCCAGATTTTCAGTCCTGCAGGTTCATGAGTGGAGCTGAGAAACGACTCTGGAGCGATGGATATTCCTCCGACTGAGGGAATATTTGCATGTTATGAGCTGAGGCAACGATTTAAAACCCTGACTTACTTTCTGCAGTGGGATAATTAGGCTGCAAAGACCCAAGTGACAGAACTTTAAAGAGAAGCAACAGAGTGGCAGCGTTGATTACGGTTGACGGGATATTAGCCGTAACGAGGTTGAAAGAACCACGTGGGCTTGTTTTTCATCTTTCCCCCATGCTTTCCATTACCCCTCTGTCCCCATCCCCCAACATTCAAACCCCCCACTGCACTCCCCACGACCCCCCAGGATCCTCGGGGCTCTACCAATGAGAGCTCTACAGCAGCATTCCTTCCCAGAGACAAGAACCTCCAGGTCTGGAGCATTCCTTCCCCCTGCATGTCATGATGCTGAACACCAATCACACGCTTGCCCTCCAACGATTCCACATCATAGAGTCGCTGAATTGGTGAAGTGCACAACATGTATGTTTTCGTGGTGTCTTGCCGTGACGGCTGGCTGCCTGCTGAACCCTGACGAACACGCATTAACCATCTTTATGTCTCAGCTCCTGCATCTTCAGACTCTTGAGTCCATTTCAGAGTCAAACCAAGGACGCCTGCGGTCAACACTGACTTGTCTCACATTTCCAGTCCTCCGCCGGGAGCAGCCTGGTGCATCGGAACAAGGCTGGGGTGGGAATGAGAGCAACCGGCTTTGTATTGAGTGGAGTCGTTCAGCATGATGTCAGTACCAGAGACTGCTCCACATTTAGAGCCTCTTCAGTGCCGTTTCTCACAAAGATGCACAAACCAGAGCAAATCTGCTGTTGTAAGCATATCGAGCGGTTCGTCCGTCGGTGGTGACGTGGATCCAGAGCAGCAACACAGACGCTCTGCTGAGGCCCTGCAGGAAAAAACAAAGACTGAAGGTTTTACAGTGAGACTGAAAAATAGAAATGAAAATCTAGGTCACTGAAAGGTAAACGTGTATTTGTGGAACTGTGCCACAGCGACTGCAGGGGGTGCTTGTAACAAAGTGTGGGCGAGCTAACCTTCCCCACCCTCCTCCGTACCACGCCTGCGCTGGTGCTATTTGCCACGCTGTCATTTCTGACCTTTGCTCGTCTGAGTGTAAATCAATGACTGACTTCATGTAACGACTGCAGGAGCAGCTCACAGGTGCAAATGATTCCCACACCCGTGCCAGACTGACTCGTTTATTTCCGTCGGGTCACAGCGGCTCATCAGTTGTGTTGCGTTGAGCGGCTGGCCGAGAGTCCGGCTCAGTCGGCTTCTCGTGGCTGGTCAGCAAGCAGGAGTGAGAGGTGTCCAGTGGCGGTGCGGCTACACAGAACAGCAGACTGATGATACTGGATCTGGTGTCTGTCCCTGAGCTGATGTAACGAGAACCGTTTTGGTCACATGACCCTTTCAAAGCCCAGGCCAGACTTGCTTCATATGTGAAGGTGCCGATACAAGTGTATCTGGAACTGAGCCACATACAAATCCCACTGTGCTATCCTGGGCTCACACAGGCACGGCTGCCTCAGTACAGTCCACAACCCAGACCCTGACCCTGCAGAGACTGGAACGGGTCATGAGTTTGCGCTGGAAGTCACAGTGGGATCTGAGGAACGGCCCCTGCAGCAAACGCTACGCCGTCTGATAGCTTTGACTTTTCACTGTCAGTTTTATCTGTAATGCAAAGAGAGTCCGGATGGATCAGGATTTTCCCAGATCTGTATGAGCTCACGTCACCCCCCACATGCGGTGACTGCAGTTTCCCAGGCTGAACTTCTGTGTGGCTGCAGCAGGCGCAGCATTCAAGGTCTCACTCCTCTTGGAATTCACACCAGCATAAGAATGTGGCCTGGACTGTTGGTCTGGACCCGGATGCTATCAGCATGGCTAGCAGATGCTACATTTAGTTTCATTAACGACGCAACCATGGCGTTATGTTTCACTGCATCACAATTACACGTGTCGACATTTATACATAGTAGATTTAGAGGCTGAATGTAGTAACACAGAAAAGAGTAACTGTGTGAGTGTACTAGTACACCACGCATACTTTACTTCATGTCATATATCATGAGCTCACTTTGAACTTTGTTTTGATGACACTGACAACAGTGCGTAGTTATATGCATGTATTTATATGCATATCAGCATGTTAGCTTCAGACACTCTCATTTTTCTGCATTTAATTAGATGAGAAAAGCAAAACTGACTTTTCTGGCCCAGTATTTGTTGCCCTTCGTGGCTCAAGTTGAAACATCAAAATAACACAACATTGGTTTGCTTGTATTTACTCTGGATTTTATTTCCCATTTAGGTAAAATGGCTCTTAAATAGAAACAGGGATATGTGGTACATGTGTTTGACCAGTAGGTGGCAGTGTGACCATGTCTGTCTCAGAGCCGTACACAGAGAGAGTTTGGCCAACTCAAATCATGGGTGCCATGTTTGCTGCCAACGCCTGACGATTCTACAGCGTAACTATATGGGCAGATATGCTATGTTGATATAAATCGCCACTCTTCTCCATTAATAAGTCTATAAATGTCACTGTCAGCATCTGTCATGATGTAAAAGGCCTCGCTTCAATAAGCCAGCGTGTGTTTAGCTTAAACATCTGAAATGAGCCTGGAAATGAGTTGTAGTCCAATCGCTCAATTAACCATGAAGCTGTCGAACCTCTCCTTAGTCTCCCGAGTTCATCCATCACAGAAAAAAGGTTGAAATTCCTGTAAACCATTAGAACGATCAGATGTAGTTAGAACTAACCCAGTCTTAGTCCTCCTGTCACTTCTTGTTAGTGTTGTCATTAGCATTATCACTATTAACTCACATAAACCCTTCCCAAGACGATATGTGATTCTGGTAAAAAAGACATCTACGTAGGCTAAGAATCCCAAGAAAACCATGCAGTTTTGTCAAAAGACAACGTGTTCAAACTGGTAAGTTCAAGACAGTGCAGGCTGCGATTGTTTTGCAGGGGAAAAGTGCAATGATCCTCTCAGCCAGTGTGATACACACACAGATCAAGAGTTTTTATAGCCGTATTATCGCCTGCTCACCCGTGGAGATCAGTCGTTCAAACAACAACCTCTGACATCCAGTGAAATATAAAAACAGCCCCCAAATAAATGATGACATGACTTCACTCTTCTGATGTCAATTCTTCACAAAGTCAAAGAGAGAAACTGACATGAACCTCCCATAACAGGGAGGAACCAGTTGGTGTCCAGCGTTTCTCCAACCTTCAGCTCCCATGACCTCCTCTGTTTGGTGTCACGGGGAAAACCACGTGTTTGTTTCGCCCCACTCCTGCTGGGCAGCCACGAGCTGCTCAGTTTGGCATTGCTGATTCTTTGTGGAAGTTGATTGTTGATAATTCATTGAAGTTGAAATCTGATCTCTGATATTTGCTTTGCTGCGTGTATCACTGGGTAAATATTGGTTCATGGTAGCGAGCATGGCGCCCATAAAACACGTGACTGCCTCTGAACCAATCCCATGACAGAATTGTTCGGAACGTTGAAGTCGGCCTCTGTGTACGGCTCTGATCTGTCTTTGCCAGAGAAGAAGATACGTGTTGACTACCTGGTACAGGTGAGGTACTGCTCGCCTGAGTCATCCACCTGCTGACTCCCACTTATTTCATGGTACAACAGAATTAATGAGGCATTCTTCAATTAAAGACCACAGTCCTCTTCTACTTTTACCGCTGTGACTAAAGTGCTAAATGAAATCCATTGTTCACTCTCGCGCTGTAGTTGAGTTTTGATAGATTACTGTTTTGTCACATTTTGTACTTTCACCCCTGTGGTACTACGATCTATGTTTTGTGAAGAAAAGCAAGAGGCGACAACATGGAGCAGCTTTTTTATTCATCAGCAGTTTTGCTAGCAGGAGTTGGCGGTAGCTTCACTCACCCTGCTAACTCAGTGCTTTGACTGCAACAGTGTGGGACTGAGCTGGAGCAGAATGTCGCTGTGGCTCAAGGGTACTGTGACCTGTGCCCTCAGGGATCAATGAAGTATTTCTGATTATTTTGGACCACACACACCAACTGACGGCTTGGAGCGACAGCAGCGCGTCCGAGTCGCTTCAGTGTCACTTTCTGAGTAAAGAGGCAAAGAAGTCACGCTCGTTCTGCAACTGCTGGCGGAAGATGGTGTTCGCCTTCGCAATCATGTCGGGGGTGGTCAGGTACTTGTCCAGGAGGGCTTTGTAGTGGTCTCCAGGGTGCCCGTACATGTTGTCCTTCTTCCAGGTGAAGTAGGCGTTGCAGCAGGTCTCCTTGAGCTGATTGGCCACCCACAGCCAGAGCCTCTCGCAGGGAAGCAGCGCCACAGCAAAGAAAATGGGCTCCTCTGTCTCCATGATGGCTCTGTAATTTGACAGGTACTTCTTCATGGCAGGACTTGGGTTGATGTCTGACACGCCCTAAAATATAACAGACACATGGGGCATGGATGTCACTCTGCTGTTCATCTGAATGCTTTTACACCTGGTGGGTGGGCTGTTGAGGACCCCAGAGAGGTCCGTGTGTCACCACAAGACACACTTCATGTTCCTGACCTCTCCAACATGGCAGCCAACACCAAATGCAGTGTTCGCTGTGGGTACGGCACCAGTATTACACATTCCTTACTACTCCCTGGTAGCAAATAGACATATACAACTGCATGAAGTACTTTGAGATAATCAAATTACAAATGATTTTTTTTTCCATGAGGATCGTCCGTCTGACACGTTAAATACAAAATGGCTTCTGCTGACGAGAGACACAAATGACTTCCTTTCCTCTTTTACTCAGTTGGAGAATCTTGAGAAGCAACTTAATGTGCACGATATAATCCCTCCAGCGTGTCCTGGGTCGGCCCTGACGCCTCGTCCTGGTCGGACATGCCTGGAACACCTCCCGAAGGAAGCGTCCTCACCAGGGGCCTCATGTATCAACGCGGAAAAACTTGTGTACGCCAGGATCGACGCTCACGTTCAGATGTATCAACGCGAAATGTTCGTCGATTCTGGCGTTGTTTCACGCCAACTCTGGAGGTGCCGTAAAAGTTGGCGGAAAGCCGATTCTTGCGTTAACTGCTCTTTGGTCTGTTGGCGACACCCTGTGGCGGTGTTTGGTAACTGACATTATTTGATAACCGCACATACATCGGGTCCAAAAAAACCTTCCAGCGGGAGATGGCGGACCGTCCCAGGGTGAGTCAGTCGACCCTCAGCCGGGCCAGGCCCTGGGTGGTGGACCTGACCATTGAACAGGCCAATATTGATTTGCAGCAATAGCCGGATTCTCAACTGTCTAATTCTCTAATGACTGCACTCATGTTGCCATAAAAGCGCCGTCCCTTGAGGGACACGCTTACGTTCATCGTAAGGGTTTCCACTCCATCAATGTGCAGATCATCGATGTGCAGAGGCTGGAGGGATGGACGCCAAACCCGGCCGGGCAGCCGTCCTCGCACGCCAGAATTTCATTTCCACAGTGTGAAGGGGTAAGAAGCTACTACACGATTCATGAAGCCAGAATAATTTATTTTGTCCACGAAACGTTCCAGAACATTTATCAGGCGGTCGAGCCGCTCACTGATCCACGTTATGTCCTCCTGCGACTGCAGGACCACCTGTGTGAGGACGGGCTGGCCTGAATCCCGCTGGTCCTGGCGGATGACTCTGAGCCAGTGGATGGGCTGGTGTGGGAGCCGGCAGGGGTGCTGCACGTTGGCGGCATGTCTGACGGATCAATTTCTATTAAACATATTGGTTTATTTAATATCTGATTCTGTGTATTTGTTGCCTTTACATCTGTGGCAAAGCATGTGGAAATGTTGCTGAGAAATGGAGTTGCCACTGACCCTCCAGGCTCTCGGCGTCAGCATGGGTGGTGGTGACCCCCACAGAGGTGCTGACCGTGACTGTTGCCACCCGCTGCTCAAACTCCGTCAGGTGCCCCTCTCCCTGACCCCCACCTGTCTGGCTGGCACTCCTCCGGAGGGCAGCTGTACGCTGCGTGACCTCCACCTTGAGGTCCTGTTAGTGCCATTTTCCATGTTGTTATTTAAATTTAGATTGAAGCCAATTGATGATTGTAGTTGTTCATTTAGTGATTGTGCAGTGTTGAATTTAGTCCTACGTTTAGCTTGCATTGTTGAGGAAGTTAGAATTGCAGACATGCATTAGAAACAGAGAGGAAATCTTTCAGAGCGCCAGCAGAGGTGCAAGCTGATGACGTAATGATGCTGGCGCAGGTTTAGAGAGGAAAACTGAGCTTTGTATCACGTTGATGTTCAGTAAAGGAGGAGCCAACACTTTTCTACCGTCGTCATCAAACCTCAAACACGTAGCGCCTCGTTCTTTCCGTCAGTAGAAGAGGTTCAGATGTATGAACATGATGATCAACAACACTGCTGATGAGAAGGGAACTTTAGCCAATAACAGGTCCCACCACTGTTTTCATCTCCGCGGGGGGGCGTGGCTCTGAACCCACCTCGTTCACCCTCTCACTTCTTATTCACTCTCAACCTTCATTGTTCATCCTGACACCACTGGACAGGCTGACCAACAGAATCTGCTGTCTCTCCTCCACCTCTCCTACCAGCACCTCCAGCTCCACGCCGTGAACCTCTTTTTCTTAGACATTGTTTTGCGAGCGGCGACAGCGGAGACCCTATTTAAATGAATTTGAGTATTTACAGGTGGCCGTAATGGGGGTGGGCCCAGTCACTCCGACATCTGCGCTCACTTCCACTCTGATTGGGATGTATCAAGGAAACATGCGTGGATTCCGGTGCTCGCACAGATTGAGACATCTGGATTTTTTTGTGCGTACGCAACTTTCGCGATTCTTGCGACCGCAGTTTTTTTAGTATGAGATCCACGAAAGTATTGATACATGAGGCCCCTGATGCCTGAATCACCTCCACTGACTCCTCTACATGGAGGAGCAGCAGCTCTACTCTGAGTCCCTCCTGAAGGACTGAGCTTCTCACCCTGTCTCTAAGGGAGAGCCCAGCCTCCCTGAGGAGGAAACTCATTTCAGCCGCTTGTATTCAGGATCTTGTTTTTTCAGTCATTACCCAGAGCTCATGACCACAGGTGAGGGTTGGAACGTAGATTGACAGGTAAATTGAGAGCCTCGCCTTCTGACTAAGCTCCCTCTTCACCACAACAGACTGGTTTAATACATGCATCACTGTGGATGCTGCCCCAATCCGCCTGTCAATCTCCTGCTCCATCCTACCCTCACTCGTGAACAAGAACCAGAGATACTTAAACTCCTCCACCTGAGGTAGGACCTCCCCCCTGACCTGGAGTGGGCAGGCCACCCTTCTCCGGCTGAGGACCAGGGCCTCAGACTTGGAGGTGCTGATTCTCATCCCAGCCGCTTCACATTTGGCTGCAAACTGTCCCAGCAAGAGCTGGAGGTCGTGGCCTGATGGAGCAAAGAGGATCACAAAATCCGCAAAAAGCAGAGACGACACCCTCCCGCCAGCAAACTCGACCCCCTCCACCACCCAGCTGCACCTAGAAATTCTGTCCATAAAGGTTATGAACAGAACCGGTGACAAAGGGCAGCCTTGGTGGAGTCCAACCCTCACTGGGAACAAGTCCGACTTACTACCGGCCACGCGGACCAGACTCTCGCTCCTCCGGTAGAAAGACTGGACGGCCCTTTGTAAGGGGCCATCCACCCCATACTCCCAGAGTACCCCCCACAGGGTGCTCCCGGGAACACAGTCATAAGCCTTCTCCAGATCTACGATACACATGTGGACTGGTTGGGCAAACTCCCATGCCCCCTCCAGCACCCTAGCGAGAGTGAAGAGCTGATCCATGGCTCCACGGCTGGGATGAAAACCACACTGCTCCTCCCCGATCTGAGGTTTGACTATCGCCCTGACCCTCCTCTCCAGTACCCTGACATAGACCTTTCCAGGGAAGCTGAGGAGTGTGATCCCCCGATAGTTGGAATACACCCTCTGGTCCCCTTTCTTAAAGATGGGGACCACCACCCCGGTCTGCCACTCCAAAGGTATCGCCCCCGATGTTCACGCAATGTTGCAAAGACGTGTCAACCAAGACAGCCCCACAACATCCAGTTTCTTGAGATACCCAGGGAGGATCTCATCCACCCCCAGAGCTCTGCCACCATGGGGTTGCTTAATTAACTCAGCGACTTCTGCCCCGGAGATTGGACGACCCCCCCCCCCCCCAAGCACTCCCCAAACTCTGTCTCCTCCATGGAGTATGTATTGGTGGGATTGAGGAGTTCCTCAAAGTATTCCTTCCACCGCCAGATTATCTCCCCAGTTGACGTCAGCAGCCTCCCATCCCCACTGTAAACAGTGCAGGCAAGTTGCCGCCTTCCCCCCCTGAGGCGACGGACAGTTTGCCAGAACCTATTTCAGAGCCAACCAGTCATTCTCCATGGCCTCACTGAACTCCTCCCACGCCCGAGTTTTTGCCTTGGCGACTGCCATGGCTGCATACCACTTGGCTTGCTGGTACTGGTCGGCTGCCTCTGGAGACCCACACACCAGCCACGCCCTGTAAGCCTCCGTCCTCAGCCTGACGGATCCCCTCACCTCTGGTGTCCACCAGCGGGT
This sequence comes from Aulostomus chinensis, assembly GCF_037954235.1. Classification (NCBI taxonomy): domain Eukaryota; kingdom Metazoa; phylum Chordata; class Actinopteri; order Syngnathiformes; family Aulostomidae; genus Aulostomus; species Aulostomus chinensis. The sequence continues at coordinate 19,828,943 of NC_141341.1, read as the reverse complement.
TCAATGATTACCACCACGACCGGCCCCAGCGGCCTTATGGCCACAGCTCACAACAGCTGCCTCGACAATGGCAGAGCGGAACATGGCCCATTCAGACTCAATGTCCCCCACCACCCCCGGGACTTGGTCAAATCTCTGCTGGAGGTGGGAGTTGAAGATCATTCTGACAGGTTCATCCGCCAGGCGTTCCCCACAAACCCTCACTACTCGTTTGAGCCTGCTGGGTCTGCGTGGTGTCCTCCCCTGCCACCTGATCCAACTCACCACCAGTTGGTGATCAGTTGACAGCTCAGCTTCTCTCTTCACCCGAGTGTCCAGAACATGCGGTCGCAGGTCAAATGATACGACTATAAAATCGATCATACACCTGCGACCTAGGATGTCCTGGTGCCACGTGCACCGGTGGGCATCCTTATATTCGAACATGGTGTTAGTTGAGGACAAACTGCAACTTGCACAGAAGTCCAATAACTGAACACCACTCGGGTTCAGGTCGGGCCTGCCGTTCCTCCCAATCACGCCCTTCCAGGTCACACTGTCATTGCCCACCTGAGCACTGAAGTCTCCCAGGAGGACAATGGAGTCCCCAGTCGGGGCACCATCCAGCACCCTTCCCAAGGACTCCAAAAAGGGTGGGCACTCTGAACTGGTGTTTGGCGCATAAGCACAGACTACAGTCAGGACCCGTTCCCCGACCCGAAGGCACAGGGAAGCAACCCTTTCGTCCACCGGGGTAAACCCCAACATACAGGCAGAGAGTCTAGGAGTGATCAAAAACCCACCCCAGCCCTCTGCCTCTCACTCAGAACAACTCCAGCGAAAGAGAGAGTCCAGCCTCTTTCAAGGACTTGGGTTCCGGACCCGGGGCTCACCACCCATATCTAGCCGGTAACGCTCAACCTCTTCCACCAGCTCTGGCTCCTTCCCCGCCAGAGAGGTGACATTTCAAAAAAAAGCCAGCTTCCATGCCTGGGGATCAGACAGCCAAGGTTCCCGCCTTGGACTGCCGCCCAAGCCCCAGTGCACCGGACCCTTTCAGTTTCTCCGATGGGTGGTGGGTCCATGGGAGGATGAATTCATGTCTCCTTTTTGGGCTAGGCCCGGCCGGGACCCATGAACCAAGGCCCGACCACCAGGCACTCGCCATCGAGCCCCTACCCTGGGCCTGGCTCCAGAGCAGGGCCCAGGTGCCCCTCCAGGCTGAGTACACAAATTCCTCGATTTTTCTTCCATAAGGGTCTGTTGAACCGTTCCTTGTCTGGCCCTTCGCCTAGGACCAGTCTGCCTTGGGTGACCCTACAAGGGGCAAAATGCCCCTGACAGTATAACTCCTAGGGTCACTAGGGCACTCAAACTCCTCCATCACGATAAGGTGACGGTTCCAGGAGTATTATTATTTTTATTTTATTTTATTTTATTCTGTTTTATTATTGTCCTTTGTACATTAATCACTGCAGTATTTGCTTTGACACTGCCAGGTTTTTCTTTGGGGGAAAGTTCAGACGTTGTTTGTCTCTTGTGGATGCAAAATAAAAAGTGATCTCTTTTTTTAATCAGCACAATACTTCACCCAAAAAGAGTTCATTTATTTCATGTGTTGCAAATTGGGAGCAGCCCAGTGGAGCAGTGGTCCTCACTGTGGCCCCCAGCAAGAAGATTGTGGGTGGAGCCCCGGCTGGAGCACGGGGTCTTTCTGGGTGAGTCTGCATGTTCTCCCTGTTCCTGCGTGGGTTCTCTCTGGTACTCCAGCTTCCTCCACAGTCCAAAGACATCAAGAGGGGACCAGGTTAATCCAGACTCTAAATTGACCGTAGGTGTGACTGGGAGAGCCAATGGTTGTCTGTCTCTATGTGTTGGCCCTGCCATGGACTGGTGACCTGTCCAGGGGAAGGCTGCTGGGATAGGCTCCACCCCCACCACCCTGAACAGGAGGAGAGGGGGAACATGGAGGGATGGATGGATGGATGGATGGATGGATGGATGGAGGGATGATGGATGGAGGGATGGGTGTGTTGCAAATTTAGCTCACAAAGAGATTTTTTGCCGCCTACATTTAGCGTGATGCTAATGGCACTAACTGAGTGCAAACAAAAAAAGAAGTAATTAACACCATCTATCCATCCATCCATCCGTCCATCCATCCATTTTCTATTCCTCTTATCCTCTTATCCACTAAGGGTGGGGGGTGGAGCCTATCCCAGCTGTCATAGGGTGAGAGGTGGGTTCACCCTGGACGGGTCACCAGTCCGTCTCAGGGCCATCAGGAGCAATTAGGGGTTCAGTATCTTGCTCAAGGACACTTGGACATGATCACCAGGGGAAGTGGGGATCGACCAGCGACCCTCCAGTTGCTAGACGGCCGCTCTCCCTCTGGGCCACGCCACCCCCTTGTAATTACAACTATGTTAAATGTAAAAAAAATTTAAAAAATCTCTATGTCAGCTGAAATATGTATTTGGGAGTACTTGAAATTAGTCGGAAACACTTGTGTGATGTGTCACTGTAACAGTATGAAAACAGGAATGATACATGTTCAGGACATGGCAAATATGTACAATAACACACGGCACATGTAGTCGTAAACACATACTAGAAGTGATGGGAGCAAGCAGCAGGTTTTGGAGACGACTGGAGGAGGAGCAGGCTGAGTGTCAGGTGGTTTAGTGAGGAAACAGCTGGTAGGAGGTGACCACGCGTAAACCAGCATTTCCATCAAATACACAGTATTAAGTACTGCAGTATTCGTCTGAGACTGCATGAGACCTGACGCTCTCTTACACTGAGGTAGAAGGCCTGGAGGGTGTTGTCAGCATATTTCTTGTAGCTCTTGTATCTTGACACCATGAACGCCCTGATGTCCTCGGGGTCCTTCACCCTCTCACACATCTCTGCCAACATCTCGGTGAGCTTCACCAGGTAGTTGATGTCCTGGATGGTGAAGCTGACGTAGAAGTCAGCCTGCAGGTTCCCCAGCTGCATGTGCTGGAGAAACGGAACCTCCAGCGTCTGCTTAGCAACGTCCAGGTTTTTCTCCCACAGCAGGTCGTACACTGGGGAGGAGAATCACATCAGCAGGAGTCACCCCAAACCTCACATCTCCTGAAGTTCTACAGAGGAAAGTCTGGTAGTTGTCAGATACTTCATGTTGCCTAAATTGATGCGGCAGACATGAGCCAACATGGAGGCCTGCTAGGCTGCATTGTAAAGCCTAAAGACTCTGACACTTCACCCCGAGTACACATCGAGCAGTGGGTGGACTAACATCATGTCAGTACGAGCACAAAACACTAAAAAAGATACATTACGTTTTATCAGAATACTACAAAAACAGCAACTGGACCAACACGTCCTGTCTCACACTCAAGGACATTTTTCAAGTCTCAGAAAACTTCAAACCAGACAAAGATCATCAAGAACAGCCAGGAAATCCTGCTGAACTGTTACATGTACAATGCAACCACAAGAAGTACTCATACGAATACCCAAATAGTACATCTCCATTCAGTCCCCCTTAAAACTCCATTTAAGTCAAATTAGAGAAGTATTTAAAGTTTAAGTACACATTCCACATGATGTTTGTGTATTCCAGTAATCAAGAGAATTCATTCCTCACACCACCGACCTCGACAGGTCACGATCACCTGGTTTGTGTTCTAGTTGTGCTTCTCCTGATTGTGTAAGTAGGCCATCTTCATCGTCCTCATCAGATTTTACTGTGTTTGCTATGAGGATTTTTCCTCTTCCAAGAAGCCGGTAACTGATGGCTTCAGATAAATGCAGTGGAGGGAAACAAATCGTGAATCCTTTGAAACTGAGTCGAAGGACAAGGTTTCCTAAAATGCAACTAAATTAGAGATACCTCAAAACTGTATGAAAGTACTTCAACAAATGTAGTTCCTTTGTACCACTGGATGCATCTAAAGAGGAGAAGTGTGACTACTGCAGGACCAGGAGCACCAGTCCTTGAGGTACATTGTACTCATGAACACTTCATAATGTGGAGTGAAATATAATAAAGACTCACCTGATGCCATCTTCCAGCTGCAGGAGTACAGCAGTAGTACAGTAGTCGTGCTGCAGTAGTACAGCAGTAGTACAGCAGGAGTACAGCAGTAGTACAGCAGTCGTGCTGCAGGAGTACAGCAGTAGTACAGTAGTCGTGCTGCAGTAGTACAGCAGTAGTACAGCAGGAGTACAGCAGTAGCACAGCAATCGTGCTGCAGGAGTACAGCAGGAGTACAGCAGTAGTACAGCAGTCGTGCTGCAGTCGTACAGCAGGAGTACAGCAGTAGTACAGCAGTAGTACAGCAGTCGTGCTGCAGTAGTACAGCAGGAGTACAGCAGTAGTACAGCAGTCGTGCTGCAGTAGTACAGCAGGAGTACAGCAGTCGTGCTGCAGTAGTACAGCAGTCGTGCTGCAGTAGTACAGCAGTAGTACAGCAGGAGTACAGCAGTAGTACAGCAGTCGTGCTGCAGGAGTACAGCAGTAGTACAGCAGTCGTGCTGCAGTAGTACAGCAGGAGTACAGCAGTCGTGCTGCAGTAGTACAGCAGGAGTACAGCAGTCGTGCTGCAGTAGTACAGTAGTAGTACAGCAGGAGTACAGCAGTAGTACAGCAGTCGTGCTGCAGGAGTACAGCAGTAGTACAGCAGTCGTGCTGCAGTAGTACAACAGGAGTACAGCAGTAGTACAGCAGTCGTGCTGCAGTAGTTCTGTGTAGAGTGAACGCCCAGATAGACGTCTTTAAATAAATGTGTGTGTGTGTGTGTGTGTGTGTGTGTGTGTGTGTGTGTGTGTGTGTGTGTGTGGGGTTTTATAGGTAGGCTGTGACTGTACCAGTTCTATTAACTGATATTTCCCCCTCTTGAGTTACACAGTAACTCGTATGATTGCCACAGTCGTACCATAGGTCAGTCCACTGACAGAAAAGGGGGTCATGATGGTTCCACGTAGAACCTCATGGTATGAGAGGAGAGCCAACTGTTCAACAGATTCAAAACTTTCCTCATCAAGTTTCAAGCAGACTGAAAGTTGATCTTGGTTTGATCATGACACAACTTTTTTTATCACACAATTAAAATGCTGTGCACTCCAAATGTTTATAATCCTAAATATAAACTCAAACCCTAAAAATAAATCTTTCATTTCAGTGGGGCGGCGTGGCTCAGAGGTAGAGCGGAGCAACGGAAAGGTCTCTGGTTCGATCCCCACTTCCCCTGGTGAACATGTCCAAGTGTCCTTGAGCAAGATACTGATACTGGATTTCAGTGAGTGCTCAAACAGTGAGGGACTCAGGGAACCTGAAGAGAACCCACACAAGCACAGGGAGAACGTTCATTACCATGAGCTCAGAGCTAACAGGGCTAGCCTAGCTAGCTAACACCTGGACTATGTTAGCTCATTAGCACGTTATAGGAGGAGTTACAGAGTTTTTAAACAGTTGCTGCATGTCTCAGCAACATCAGACATTTTCTCTGCCTTCATCTCACAATGGAATGAGTTTGATAAAACTACACCAGCGCCTCGCCTCAGTCAGAACACAAGAATTCTGATAATTCTGCTACTTACATTTGAGACAAGAGGGCTGCACGGTGGAGCAGTGGTCCTCACTGTGGCCCCACAGCAAGAAGGTTGTGGGTGGAGCCCCGGCTGCAGCACGGGGTCTTTCTGGGTGAGTCTGCATGTTCTCCCTGTTCCTGCTGGGTTCTCTCTGGTACTCCAGCTTCCTCCACAGTCCAAAGACATCAAGAGGGACCAGGTTAATCCAGACTCTAAATTGACCGTAGGCGTGGCTGGGAGAGCCAATGGTTGTCTGTCTCTATGTGTTGGCCCTGCCATGGACTGGTGAGCTGTCCAGGGGGAAGGCTGCTGGGATAGGCTCCACCCCCACCACCCTGAACAGGAGAAGAGGGGGAAGATGGAGGGATGATGGAGGGATGATGGATGGATGATGGAGGGATGGAGGGAGGGATGGGTGGATGGATGGATGGATGGATGGATGAGTGGATGGATGGATGGATGGATGGATGGATGGATGGATGGGTGAATGGGTGGATGGATGGATGGATGGATGGATGGATGGATGAATGGGTGGATGGATGGGTGGATTTCCAGTCACATGAATATGGAGCAGCTGCTGACACGCGAGGAGCAACACCACCAGTGTCCTTCTGAATGCTCCTGGGTTTCTTGTCGCTTCACCAGGGAAGTTCTGTTTGTTCTCTCTAGGACAGCTCAGAGATGATACAAGAATATTGATAGAACCTTTGATAGAACCCTGGGCTATTAACCATTATCCCTCTACAAAGGTTCTCCATGGCCGTCAGATATTTGCCAGGCTGCAGGACCCTTGATGGCTCTTTCTAGAACCTCTTATTCTTAGCGTGCGCAGACAGCATGACAGCACCTTCCTTCTAATGAACGTTGTCACTCCTGAACATCAGCTGGTGCAGATGTTGGATCAGATACTTCCCTAAACTCCACTTTCCCCAGAAGGAACACTGGTTTCTGTTCTTCAAGAGATAGAACAGCAGCATGGAGGTGAGGTGAGGTCGACACATGAGGAAGAAATCCTGAGGGAAGCCCCCGACTACTAGACGAGGACCAGAGGAGCAGAAGGAGCAGTGAGGCTCCTGCCAAGCTGAAGCAGGCACCTGGTGGCACCGCGAGCACCAGCCTGGCGTCCATTTGATTCTCACAAGATGTGATGAATGTTTGACTGACCACAAAGTTACTGAAGGACCACTCATCAAATTACTTTGCTGCACTTGACTTGCGCAGTCACTGCAGCAGTTGTTTTGAAGTGCGTTCACTCAAACGTTCCAGTATGGAAGACGTGGCTAAGCTAACATGTTAATTCCTCCTGAGCTTCACCTGTCAACCTTTGCAGCTGTAACACCTGCAGACACAAGGATCCAATCCTGACGGATCTGCAGCCTTTGACGTGCCCATCCAACACGGGGCGATAGAGAAGACGTTCACAGTTGGCAGCACGGACGTTCCTTGTTTTGAGAGCAGAGGATCTTCAGCTTCCAGCCAACGTAACGAATCACGCAAACGTAACCGCAGAAGTGTGAGCTTCAATCCTCATGACTCTGTGAGAACAGATAGAAGCTACAAATGCTACGTTACGCTAAGTGTCCAGTTTTCTCTGTAAATGAAGTGAAATAGAAGAGGCTGGTTCTGGACCGGTCATGAGAGAACTTTTGTTGGGATTTGATGCTAAATTAATCAAACGATAATTAGTGGATGTGCATCTGCACTGCTTGAGGAGGGAACACGTCCACGTTTCAGTGTCATGGCGACGCTACTGCGCTGGTTGTGCACCTGTGGCTGTAGTGCTGAAGTAACCATCCTGCAGGTGTAGGGTCGCCCAGTCTCAGCAGGTGGTCCTGCAGGTGTAGGGTCGCCCAGTCTCAGCAGGTGGTCCTGCAGGTGTAGGGTCGCCCAGTCTCAGCAGGTGTCTTCTTCTTCTTCTTCTTCTGTCTGCTGCACCAGCCTGTGACCCTGCAGCAGCCCTGCTGGTGTTTCAGCCCTCTGACCAGTTTAGCTGCTGGAGGATTTGCAGTGGAGCCGAGGACCAACCACCTCAGGCTCAGGAAGGAGCGACAGAGCCCTCTAGTGGGTGAATAGGAGAGCAGCAGCCATTGTGGCTCATTGAAGTCCAGTTGGCTACTAATTCTATCAAGTCTCAGCAGCCCTGACCTCACCAGCAGCACATGGACGTCTGCTTCTTTAAAAAAAAAACACCTCAATGTTCCATTCATAGGTTTCTTACACATCTGAACTTTTGAAAACCAAGGAAGGCACTGAGTTGTGTGAGGGTTATGATTGATGACCATCGTCCTGAAACCTGGGACAGGACAGACGCTCACGCCGAGGCCTCCGACTGAGCTGGCCAGATGTCAGCAAGGCACACTTTTAGCTTGTCAGCTGGTTTTGTTTTTGTTTACTTTTGGTTTTTGGTCTCCGTGTTGAATGAAGATGGACTCCTCGTTTTACCGACAGAATCCCAGGTATATGTTTGGCTTTAAGGGTCAGTCGGAGCAGGACTCAGCCTTGACAAGCGAATCTTGAGCTTCCTTTCTGCCTGAGCACCACAATCATACTCCAGTCCTGCAGAAGTTCAGTTCCCCCCACCGCTGATAGTCTGGACAGCTGCTATGAACGTGTGGTTACACACTTCAGTCTCAGCTCCCGCGTGAGGACCTGATACTTTGGTCACACAGCACGCGTGTACTTGTACCGCTGGTGGACATTCATCGATGCGTTGTGTTTTTGAAGTGACCGACGACGCCTCGTCACACCCTCTATTTTTGAGCCCTTTAAAGGCCTAAAACTCTGCTCTTCCACTCTGATGGGAGTTGGTCGAGTTTCAAAGGCCACCAGTGTTTGGCTCAGGAAGTTTGACAGTTGACTCACCCTTTTATCGTTTCTTGCAGTTACACTGCAGCCTGATTAGCAGCACAACCCCGATAACACACACACACACACTTCTGCTTCTTTATTCCAAGTGAACAAAGTGGATCAAAGACATAAATATAAAAAGACTCTGCCGAACAAAGTGGAAGAGTGAAAACTGGCATCAACATCCATCCTTCTGTACATCAGGTTTATATATTTATGTTTATATTAATACATACGTTTACTGCTTCTTCTGGAACAACATTGAATGTCTTCATGTTTCAGAGTCTCACAGAATTCTGTCAGTGTTCATTTAAAAGGAAGGGCCACTAAAGTGCATTCACAGTGCTGAACGTGTGAATGTGTGGTGAGACCTGGGACAGGCCGCTTCTGGTGCGTCGGTTCTGTCTCTGGTTCTGACAGCAGCACGTCTCTGAGAACAGGAGCGTTCCTGCTCAGTCGCCACTGGAACCCTGACTCCTGGCAGCCGTGTTGCTGAACAACGGAACCATTTAAAGCTTTGTGACGAAGTTCTAGAAACGCGCGTCTGCTAGACCACCTCTCACGACTGAAGTGATGACGCATGAACAACATTCCAGGTTCACAAGTCAAAGTCATGGAAAACACGACATGAAGAGTTGAAAGCTGCTGTGTAGCACTGGCCTGAAGTGGGCCGTGGTCCATAGACACAGCGCCAGGCTCAGCAGGGAAGTGACGCTCGCTAGCAGGACCAGCAAACACGTGAGCTCAACCGATCACCTTCCGTCTCTCCCGACTCCACTGTTTCTCTACGAAGGTAAATGAGCCACGACATCAGCTGACCAGTGGTGTGAGGCCCGCCCCCTCCGGCGCCCATCACTGTGCTCACAATATTTCATGTTTCACATCAAAAACTGTGGTCCAAACCCACTTTGAGCAACAAACAGTCCCAGTGACTCCGAAGCTGCCGAGGAGCGGCGAGCAGCTCTGAGCGCCACCCTGCGGTCGCAGCACAGGAAAAAATCAAAGGCAGCGAACGTTTGAAGAAACGACATCCGGACTTTCGGTTTGGTGCCGTGCAGCAGAGCAGCGCTGGCCGCCGCTACAGACACGTGCACCACAGACACGTGCGCCACAGACCGCCGGCTAAAATCAATCGCACTTTTGTTTGTGGGAGCCGAAGTTTGGCTGAGCTGAACTCACGGTTCCATTGAGGGGTGGAGGGGGCAGGACTCACAGTTCCACTGAGGGGTGGAGGGGGCCAGGGGTGACTGATGGATGAGTGTGTTCTTCCACAGCGACGCGGCGTTCGTTCGCAGCTCTGTCACATCCTCAGCGTCCAACGCTGGCACATCATCTCTTCCTCTTCTTCTGCTGCCGCAGCACCTTCCTCCTCTTCATGATGATGGCATGCAGCTTCTCCAGACCCTCCTGCAGACCCTCGCCGATGATCGCGCAAGCTGGCTGCAGGTGCCAGGGTGTAGCGGAGCTGAGCTCCCCCAGAGCCAGCAGGCTCTCCACCTCGGCCAGGCTCAGACAGTTCCTCAGGTCCTGCTTGTTGGCCACCACCAGCACTGGAACGCCCTGGTTCTCCGACAGGCGGGTGATCTTGTGCAGTTCTGTCTTGGCCTCCTCGATCCTCTCGGTGTCCACAGAGTCCACCACGAACACGATGCCGTCGGCGCAGCGGGTATAGGAGCGCCACAGTGGCCGCAGCTTCTCCTGACCGCCTACGTCCCAGAAGTGGAAGGATGCAGCTCGCCGGCCATCGCCCAGGGACACTTTAATCTTCTCAGTGTTGAAACCTTTGGTCGGGACAGTGTTCACAAATTCATCGAACCTCAGCCGGTACAGAACGGTGGTCTTGCCGGCACAGTCCAGTCCCAGAATGACGATGTGGAGAGCCTGGAAAGGCGTGAAGCAGGGGAAGAGGGAGCGGCGGTCTGACAGGCTGTTCCCCATCTTGGCAGCAGAAGTCCTCAGTAGACCTGGACCAGGCTGCTTCTGCAGGAGCCAACAGGACACAGTGAGTCGCAGCACAACAGCGGCCAACAAGTGGCCACCTCCTTTCTGCCCTGCGCTCCACGTCCTGACGTGAGCGGGGCAGCAGGGCGGATGGCGCGCATCCACACACGCAGGAGGCTTAGACGGGCGGATTTCTAATCAGTCCCCCGGTAACCGACAGGCTGCCTCTGAGAGGCCGCTGAGCCTCCGGGCGGACCTCACCGGTCTGGTTCGGCTCAGACCGACGCGTCTTTATCTCGGGCTGAAATGGACGTTCGACCGTCAGAGCGACAACCTGCTGATGAAGAACCTCCCGGTCGGCAGCAGGAACCCCCGCACCTCATTAATGACAACACATCCAGAATCTGCATGACTTGCAGGTTGATTCGGCGCGGATGGTTCCCGTGGAGAACCGAGCCCGCGGACTCAGGAGGGACCGCTCCCTCCCGCCCTCCATCCGCTGAGGCAGAAAAACCGTTGACAGGTGATATGTTCTAAAAAAGTTTGACATTTAGTCGGAATCCAGTGTTGCTTGGTGAATAAAAATATACCCGAATTGAAGAGTGGGACGAGGCCAACCAGTAAACGTCCTCGACCCGGAACAACACCTTCGGCTCGACCCCCGGTACTGCCGCCGCCGTTTATTTCAGAGGTTTTCCGAGGGAGTCTGGCGAGTGATTCTCCACGCGACTGCGTCCGTGGCCAACAACAAGTGTTTCAGCGAGAGTCTGGAAGTGAACCGGTCCTCCCGAGACCCGGCCCGAGCCGGAGCCCGGCGGCGTTTAACGTGGATGACACGCGAGGACAGACTCACAGTAACGGTACACGGCAGATTAACGGCAGCTGCCACGGTCGCCGGGGTGACTAGCAGTAATACTGCAGTACACCTACCTTCTTAGACAGTCAGTGGCTACAGGAACGTCCCGACTAGCCGAGCTCATCTTGCTGCTGCTCCGAAGCAAACACCCTCGCCAGGGCTCCTGCCAGGCACCCCGCTTCCGGTGCGGACTTTCAAAATAAAACCACCTCCCAACAGTTTCAGTTACACGTTCTATTTTCTCTCATTTCTCTTTAATAACGTCTGGCCAAGATTTCAGCAGGACAGTATTTACGCCTCATCTATGTGTACAAATACACACAGGCTGATTGACAGGTGCAGAGCGTAGCACTGATTGTAGTACAGTGTAGTATAGAGGGTAATAGTGTGTAGTTCAGATAGTAGCATTGAGTGTATTACAGAATGAAGTACAGAGTGCAGTATTGGGTATATTACCCAGTACAGAACAGAGCATATTATTTAGTGTGTTACAGTGTAGTAAAGTATTGAATGAAGTACATTGTAGTATTGTGACATATAAAGTTTAGTATAGAGTGCAGTATTGACTAATGTGTGATAAAGTGTAGTACTACCGTATTACTGACAGTAGTGTAGTTTTAGTGTAGTGTAGTATGGAATGTTGTACAGTGTAGTATAGAGCGTAGTAATGAGAGTATTATAGTGTCAAATTGAGTGTGGTTTTGAGTTTAGTAGTGTAGTACAGTTTAGTATTGATTGTAGTGCACTGCAGTACAGATTGTAGTCCAGAACATTGTATTGAGTGTATTACAGCAAAGTGGAGTGTGTGGTAGCAACCGTAGTACTGCGCAGTACTAGGAGGGCTCCGCGGGGGGGAGACGACTCTCATTGGCTTCTGTTCTGTCTCTTTAATGGGATTTGAACATGTTTTGCTTTTTAAAGTATTTTTAAAGTAGTCTTCACTGTGAGGACTCCATGTTCTCATAGACCTCCGTTAGCAGCTCCACCACTAGAGGTCGCTGTACAGAACAAATCAACTCATAACTCTCACATTTTCCAACTTTATTCACGCTCCCACCAAAACGACTCACGGTGGAAATCGGCATCAAGAAGTTTCAAACACAGGCGGACGAGGAGGACATGAGTACTCGTCTTGGAATCCCACTAAGTCCAAACGCAGCTGCAGTCCACTGCAACAACACAACACTCATAAGACGACATTCCAGACGTCAAGTACGCACAGGAGGAACCGGGGTTCTGGTCCAGCACTGACACGGATATGAAACAGGTTTTCAGATCCAAAATACATTTGATACAATCTTAGAACTCCATCAAACAAAATAAGTTAGAAGAAATGTTGGACAAATTATTCTAAATTAGTATTTACAGATGAGAACAAACTCCCTGGGAGGAGGAAGCATGTGGTGGTGATAGGAGTTTACAGTGAAAGATACAAGTCATGACCATCAAATCACAGGAAGCCGTCAGCAGGAGGAGGCCGGGGTCTGACGGCCGCCGCCGGCCCGGAGAGAACCGGACCTCCAGCCAGCTGAGGCACACACACTGCTTGCTCTCTCTCTCTCTCTCTCTCTCTCTCTCTCTCTCACACGTGTAGAGTCCTGGAAACAGCACCAGGAGGAATAGCAAATACTGTAAAACTGTAAGGTGCCAAAGTAAAATCTGTTTCTTGCCAACAGTCTGAGTCGTTCAACTGGTTTGAGAGGTGTTGCCACTGGTGTGACTGGTGTAGATCTGGCCAGCTCAGGAGGCTGCGACAGCTAAAACACTCATGAGTTCATGATATTTAATAAACCACTTCAGAAAGACAGTTTCACCACAACTGGACCTACTTGGTGCAGCTCCCGCTGTTTGAGGGGCCCAGGGTTCCTTCCATGTCCCAGCCCCCACCATCTCTGGCCGTCTTCTCAGCCGTTAGACTGTTGCTGTTAAATAAAGATCCTGACCAGCGGGTTCATGACAGGACGAATACAAGAGTCCACATCTAAAAGTCCAGGAGCACGACCCAAACACTCCGAACGCAAGTTTGACGGTCAAATGAAATCAAGTACAAGTCCACATTAAAATAATATTTGGATAGGTCTCACACTCGACCGGAACCTCACCGGGTTCTTTCTCATCCTACACCATCAGCTGAGTTCACGGTGAAGGTGCTTGTAGCCTCAGCTCAGCTTTGCCTGGGACTGTGAAGGGAGGTGGCGCCGCCGTGTCCTGCAGAGGCGGTGATGCGTGAGACGCTCTAGAGTCCATCGCTGATCAAAGCCCTGCTGTCTCACACATCACCGCGGCAGAAGCCTTTTCTGACTCGCCGACATCTTAGCTGGTGCAGCCGGAGGTGAGCGGGACACCGCCTTCCCAACCGGCGCGCGCCGTCAGAGGAACAGTGATTAACAGTGAATTCAAGATTCCCCGTTAGCGACGGGATCATGATCAGAATACTACAATAGGAAGAGAGCCACTCATTAATTACAGCAGTTAATAAATGACAAAGGTGACAACCTTGGATTGCACAGATTCAAAGCAGAACGCAGAGACATAAAGAAGACGAGCTGCTGTCAGAGCAGACGGCGCTCAATCTGCCCACTCGCCGCGCCATGGAGGAACAGTCGCAGCGCTTGAAACAGAGTTTGGAATGAAATGGGTGAAGTTTGAGGCGTCTGATAAAGTGCTCTAGGATTTACCTTCAAGTTTTCAAAGCTACGTTTTTATCCTTCCGTTCGCCTCCAGGACAACGAGCCAACCACAGACCAGAGCAGGTCACCACATGCTAGCTCCCTATTTACAACTGAGGGCTGGTGTCAAAGGTCAAAACTCAGCACATCCCACACCAACATCTGCCTGGTCAACATCTGGCCACAGTTGTCTTGCCACTGAGATCCAAGACGCTGAGCGAGCAAATTCAAGACAACCCAGATTAAAGTCGCTCCTGGTTGGTGGTGGAGACGCCGATCCATGCCAGGGACACCGCTCACGTTTGCATCCAAGGCCACGACACCTGAGTGACCTCTTCAGTTACGAGGTGACGGTGTCCTACGGATTGTTTTCTTGTTTTGTCATAATGAAGCTCTCGTTATCGATGGTAAGCAGACCCTACGAGGAAGCGCCTGTGGTGACCTCATCGAGTGGCAGCAGCGGCGTTTAGCCAGAACGATGCTGAAACACCAAAATAACCTCTACAGTGTGAAAGAGCTGCTGTGCAACCATCGCTGCAACGCTGGTTGTCTGTACGACCCCACCGTGCCAGCAGCCGCCGGCGCGTTTCTGCATGTTGGAGGAGGAGCTACGCAGGGACCGGAGCAGCTCAGCTCAGGGTTGAATGTTTACAGCTAGCACAAGTATTACAAAGATGGTGACCATGGTGACGCTCAACTGCTGTCAGTCAGGCTGAGCTGCTGCGTCTTCTGTGTTTCTAGGTGTCCATCGAGAACTTCCCCAACGCCTAATTTCTAGTTCTCTTGGATCTACGAGGTATGGATCTTTCCTGGGTAAAAACATCATGGTACTGTGACACTGCAGGAGGAGGAGAAGAGGAACACGTGGACCGTCTGACCCTCGCTTGCACGGCAGTGTCAGGTCCAGTCGGAGGGGTCTGCGCTGTGGTCACACGACAGGATGCGGGATGCTGAAAGGCTTCGTCATCCTGCTGATAGCGGTGGTGTTCCCTCCACAGTCCACGTACTGGTACATCTCCTGAGACACCTGCTCCGCGTGGCCGAAGTACACGGTGGTGACGGTCACCCTGCAGAGACGAGAGAGTCAGGCCACCAACACGCCGCCACGCAGTCAGGAAGACTTGTTGTGGAACTTTACTGGTTCAGTGGAACAAGAGCTCGCTGGCTAACACTGGCAGACCAACAGGAACGTTAACGAGTGCTGTCCTTCTCAACACATGAAATGAAAAATGTTCACGTGTGGAGTGTTTCGAGTAATGCATTACTAATATCCTGCTACTGTAATCCCACTACTTTCATCTGGTTCCCTTTGAGGTCACAAACGTGCTGACAGGTAAGGAAACAGGGTTGATAGCGTGCTCATTGTCTTCCCTCCCCTGGCCACTTGGTGCTCTAAGGTCTGCAATGGTGGGCCAAGTATTGCAAGTGTTTTCCTCAGTATCAGTACTGACGTGCTGTGTGCATGATGCCAGGCATCTTGGCTCCAGCCACATGACCAGGGTAACCAGCTGTGCAATCAAGGTTCAGTGTGTTACCTAAAGACCCAGAACTCAAAGTGGTTTGTAGACTGCAAAGTTCAGGTGCGGTCTGACGACAGCAGGGGCATCCAAGGAGAGCGCAGAGCGCCGCTGCTCTGGAGGGGCGGCCGCTGAGTCAGGAACCTTTGTTCACGCTGTGTGGAACATGTGATCGCAGCGTTGCCCCGTCACCGTGTTTGGTTCAATACTTCAATGATCGATACACACAATGCAAACAAAGGTTCACGTTGTGTGACAGACCCCCCCCCCCCCCACACACACACACACACCCCCTTTGGTGTGCTCATGTGCTTTTGTCAATCAAGGACAGGAGATGCAGACCCTGGCTTGTTCACATGTTGATCGCTGCCTGCAGGATGTGAGCCACACTGAACAGCACAGGAATTTCCTTTGCAGGCATTTTCCTTATCAGGATCCAACTTTTCCAGTTTTTCCAACACCAGCAGTGGTGAATGACGAGTCAGAGCAGGAGCCGATGGCACAGGAGAGTCTCACCCCACACAGACATGCTCCACTCTCTCAAATCCAGGAGCAACGACTTCTCTCCAGTGAGACGAGGTGTCATGGCTGCAGGGGACGCGTCTGAAACAGCAGTGTGTTCATACCACGCGGAACCCAGGGTGCAGGACTTCAGCCGTCATTTAGTTCCATTCACACCGACATATTTTATGTTGACACATCAAATGCAGTTAGAGTGAGTTAGTTTTCACTGCACTTCATCTTTAAGATAAAAAACAACTTACTGCATCATGACGACTATGTTGTGAACCTTGATGGTTTGCAGGGTGCAGTAGTCACTGGAAAAGAAGACAGACGACACGTGTGCATCAAGTGAAAGATACACACAGTCCATGTACAAGTACTACTGACATTAGTCAGTGCTCATGGTCAGTGTTCACAGGCTGCTGGATTTACTGAGGCGGCACACAAAGCTGGACTTCTCCCTGGTTTGATCTTTTTTCTGAGGGAGGACTGAGCAAAACATTGGAACAGCGAGCAGTTGTGCTGTTTTATTGATGTTCAGTAGGTGTGTCTCTTCCTAGACCTTTCAGATATCTCATCCCTGATGACCAGAGTCCAGTGTTCTGTAGGCAAAGTACTTACTACATGTAGCTCATCTCGTCTGCTATGATGGTGGGGACCATGTAATCAATCTGCAGCACACGGAGAGACGAAGCAGTCAGATTTGTACCAGACAGACGCACGGATGGCTGGATCCTGAGCTGTACCTGTTTCATATCCAAGGGCCTGATGGTGGTCGTGTTGCTGATGCGAGATTTACCGATCACAGTCTTGACAAACTGCACCTGGGCGGTGATGTTGGCCACCTCCACGGAGTAGTAGTTGTTGTTGGTGATGTTGAGGGTGTTCTGAGGAAGAACCAGCATGGGACCGGCGCGTGAGTGGAAGATCAACACACAACATCATTGCTATCAGCTGCTCAGGGATGAAGGAGCGCCGGAGGTTCACCGTGATGTTCAGGTAGACGCTGTGCTTCTCGCGATCAGAGCTGACATAAACAGACTTCACCCCGACGTAGGACACATCGATGGAGCGAGGGAAGAGGAAGAAGACCGCCAGGCTGGACAGGAGCAGGCAGACCACTACTGATGCTGTTACATACAACTTCCTGCAGAGGGCGGAAGACAAGCACATGAGTGCAGTACTGAAAACACACGAAGAACAAGACTGACCGAGGGTTCGGCTGAACCGTGTGTGGGTAATGTGGATTACTGGATGCTAACCGCTCATCTACATCGTCAGCCACACTGGTGCTTCGTGCAGTAGAGGAACAACTGCAGTGAAGCCACGAATCGCTTGATTACACAGTTCTTCACCCCCCCCCCCCCCATTTCATTTCTACAATGTGAAACTGTGAACACACACAAGACAAATGTCCTTACGTCCTCCTGGGGCGCAGCCTTTGGTCACTGTATGGAATCAATGCCACCAGTTGATTTTCCTGTCCTGAAACACAGGAACCAATCAATGATGAGAAAATGACATCAGCTGATCGTGAGGCAGACAGAGCATAACACCAGTGAAACCACAGCAGGACCAGAACCACGATTCTAACTGTAGCTGACTGAACCAGTGGATACACACCACCTGGTCAACTCACCCATTCTCACACACACCACCTACTCAACAGCCTTCATCATAGATGTTTCTCATATACTTGGTGTCCTGTTTGACATTGCTTCAGTTAAGGTGGTTTAGCAACAACGCTACACGACATTGTTGTAAACACATGAACCTCAAAACAACAGCACAGGATCAGAGGTTCTGGGAGGACTTTCCTGTCACACTTTGCGGTTCCACTCATTCACCGCTGTTGGGTTAGAGTACCAGCACCGGTTCTACTCAGCACTCTAACCTCTGGGGATCCTGCCAGTGCCCTGGCACGTGGCACACGTCACGCTGTCCCGACCCGTGAACTCCACATAGGGGAACTGTGAGACGTCTCCACCCTTGCTGTCCTCAGTCTGGCTGTCCTCTTCCAGAGGAGATGTCAGGGTGTCCTGACCCTCATCATGGCCTGTCTGCTTGACGAGGTGAGAAAAGGATTTCCCCATTGTCACTCTTGGAAACACAAGGAAGAGAGAGGAACATCTATGAAGAACACAGTCCAGGAGCCAACTGGGTCAGGTCTGCCTGGTCAACCACAACAAAACCTTGGTTTCTTCAACATTGGTTCCCACTGCAGGTGACCAGTGACACCCTGCCAATCACAGAGGGGCAACCACACACAGGCACACCCAGGTCACGCTGAACCAAAAAAAGTGTTTGAAAAATGTCTAAAGAAAGCCTGCAACCACTCAGACTGAGCCAGGGCTCCAGTAACGAAGCCTTGTGGCACAGAATCTATAGATCGAAGCCCAAATATAATAAAATACAAATACATTTGTCAAAAATACAAATTATTAAATGTAGAGGTCGACTGATAGTGGATTTAATGGATAACGATGCTGCTGACAGTCTAAATGAGGAAAAAGCTGATAACTGCAAACTCCACCAACAGTCAAAAGAAAAGAGGCATGAACAGTCGGAAATGAAAACACCGCCACAGGTGTCTTGACCCAAGGCTGAGCCAGCTAACAGTAGCTGAGTGTTAGTGACTGCTACTCAACGCTACTGTTAGCTTGTGCATCTCAACTTTAGTCCACGCGGAGTCGCTTCATCCGCTACGGTAAACGAATGCGAGCAAGTTGGTTGAAGAGAATGCACCAGCTGGTCACGCTCTTTGCAACCGTGAACCAGGGCCAAGCCAGAGGACTCAAGGTTTGCTGGAGGATTACTGAGCTGACGACTGGTTCAGGAAGCTGTGGATTAAACGCAACGATACAAGAAAGAGTTTGGAAAAGGTGGTTTCCAGTGTTAACCCTTTGGTTGCTGTGGCTGTTGTTAACATTCACGCGTCATTTCAAACTTGACATTCATGGCTGGCTGCATTCTGGAGTCATAAAGAAGTAGCCAGGCAGGAAGAACATATTAAAATAAAAACAACAACAAAGGTCACTGTTGTATCATCGTGCTCCTGGAGTGGCTGTCTGTTGATGTGTGAACACAGGTTAATGAGTGACAGGAGACTGAAGACACGTGCTTACAGGATCAGCTGAAAGACGCTGTCAGCAACCACCTGATCCTTCTGAATCAATACTGTCACACCTCAAGCTCCATGAAGGAAAAGCAGCCCCGACCCTGGAGCCTCCTCCACTGGGGAAAACTTCTCCACTGGAGCTCCTCGGCACGCCAGGAACACTGGAAGCCATCGGGAGCATCCAGGTTACAGTTTTCCTCCTCAGAGGACAAAACTCTCTTCCACGTTTCGACTTCTCATATTCAGTCCTACCTTGCAAAGTCCAGATGGGAAGGTTTGAGGCGTGGGAGGCGACGTAGTCTTTGAACACGTTTTTTTGTATTCTGAGCCCTCCCCTCGCAGGTGCCGTCTTTTGGTTATTGGGCTGCAGTCAGAGCCTGAGTTTGGGTCGAGGATCAGCCCATCAGATCCCCCGACTCAGCGCAGGTGGAACTCTTTTGGGTCAACCATTGACCTTTTTGCCCCTCAGGATCTTTTAGGGAACCTGACACGACTGTCTTACTGCGTCCCACCTGGGCGGCGATGGCCTCACTTGTGTGGCTCAACAATCCCCACATTCAAAGACAGACAGCCTTTTGCCACCTGGAGGTTGTGACAGAACGAACGTCAGACCCAAACTGAGGTGAAAGCCAGATTTCAGCAGGGATTTTGCCTTTTTCAGGTTGTGGTCTTACACCTCTGATCAGCTGATCAACAGCCTGTTCAGAGTTATGTGCCGTTTTCAATAACTTGCCTGCGTCACGGTTTTAGTCTCCTGATGCTGTTTCTTCTTTTTTACATTTTGATGCTCTACTTACAACCTGGTTGCAATTTGCCACCATGAAATGTGAACACTTGTGATTTTCCACAGATCTTAAGACTTAGTTCAGCTGTGGGTGACAGTCACTAATACCAAGTCTATAGATGATGAATGTTTGGCAGCCCTCATGCTGACTCAGTGGTATTCATGTTTCCTTGACACACCAGTCTTACATTCCCAATATTCTCTTGATTAATGTCTGGCAATTGTCAGGGAACCAAATCTGAGAAGTTCTATGTGGACGTGTTAGCAAGCTGAACAGAACATGAAACTGTTACATAAACACTGAACAAACAGCATAGTCGTTAAAAACCGAATCAGCAGTTGTTTTTATCCTCAATTGACCAGGTGATTGACAGGTGAAGATGAACGTCTCCCAACAGTTCTGTGGCTGCCACCCTCGTCCTGTCCCCGGTCCACGGTCCCCGAACCCGTCCACCTCCCCTGTACTTACTGCTTTAACTCGGGATACATTTACCTCATCGTCTCACTAACATGAGGATTTTTACTCTTTAATCGGCTATAACAACCAGATGGTGTCTGGACGGTGACGATGGTGGTGTATTACCGGTGAGAAGCCAGTCAGCTGTCCCGAAAACTACTCGACAATTAGCCTGTGTTTAGCTAGCTAGCTAGCTAGCTGGAAGTTAGCAGGCAGCGCAATACTGCCGAACTCTAGCAAAGCTCGTAGCTTCAGCGGGTGGGCTGAGAGCAGCTCGATGAGTCAGTTGTTTCGGCAAGACTTCATCTAAATTTGAGGTCATAAAAGTAGAAATAATTACCTGAAAGCGGCCGTTTACTCAACGGATTAACCCACTTCTGCTGGGCTGGCGACTTTATAGCGGTTTATCATCCAAGAAACAGACATGCGCGACTATGATGCCTTCAGGGCCATGGGAAAAGCGCGATCTCGTAACAGCACCGTTGACCGCTACAAAGTTCTCTCTAGTCAAGCGAATAATGCCAAGAAATTCACCTAAATTATAGAGTTTCGTTAGTTTATATTTTAAACAGTCCTACGTTAAGCTGCATCAACGAGTCCAATAGTATTATAACCATAATTATTTCTATTGAAACGCGTTTTTTGTGCAGTCAACCGCACACAAACTTCATGTACATACCCGGATGACGAGCGTGACAGTGCGTCTACGTTTGACCTGTCCATCAATATAATCACTCCGCCCCTCAGGTATTGCGACACAATCACGGATTTTTTATTTGTAGTGTTCATTCATTCACACGTCCAGTTTTTCTGGGTCGTGTTGGTGTTTCTCTCGAATATCTCAACAGTTACAGAACTACAGGCGTCACAGACCGGAGAGTCAAGACTGAGTCCAACAGTCCGTGAAGACGAACCCCGTGGGAGCGGAGCACGCAGTACCACCGTGACCGCGAGATGGAGCCACGAGCACATGGAGGGCTTCATCCCGAGACTCAGGTGGCGCCCCACACCTGACCCCTCGGACTTGCCGATTGGCCGCGTCGTGTTTGTTTTGACGTATAAAAACAAATCGTGGTCATTGGCCGACCACCACACATCAATCATCGGCCACACCCACGCTGTGTTTTTTTAGTTCTATTCTTTATTTCTGATTTATTGAACACCACCTACATTTCGTGCAAACGTTTTACCTTCAGTATGTGCAGCAAACTCGCACCCTCGACCCTCACACATGCAACAAGGATCGTTCTTATCGGTCCCACGTCTCGAGCTCTGGAGCGAGGGAACAAACACACAACAACACGACTTCATACTTCAGATTACATGACAACAACGGGCAGGACCCGGAGTGAGGTCACCCGGACCCCTCCTCCTGAGCCTGCAGGCATCCGTGTGCGCAGCTTTTACATTCACGTCGGCGTGAGTCCCCATGTTGACCTTTGGGTCATTTACGGTCCAACCTCGCCGCCATATTACTGCATATTGGTACATATTACTACATATTACTGCATATTGGTACATATTACTACATACTACTGCATACTGGTACATATTACTACATATTACTGCAAACTAGTACATATTACTGCATATTGGTACATAATACTACATATTACTGAATATTGGTACATAATACTACATATTACTGCATATTGGTACATATTACTACATATTACTGCATACTGGTACATATTACTGCATATTGGTACATATTACGACATATTACTGTATATTAGTACATATCAGTGTATATATGAACATATTACTGCATATTACTGCATATTGGTACATATTACTACATATTACTGCATATTGGTACATATTACTGCATATAGGTACATATTACTACATACTACTGCATACTGGTACATATTACTGCATATTGGTACATATTACTGCATATTGGTACATATTACTGCATATAGGTACATATTACTACATACTACTGCATACTGGTACATATTACTGCATAATGGTACATATTACTACATATTACTGCAAACTAGTACATATTACTGCATATTGGTACATAATACTACATATTACTGCATATTGGTACATATTACTACATATTACTGCATATTGGTACATAATACTACATATTACTGCATATTGGTACATATTACTACATATTACTGCATATTGGTACATATTACTACATATTACTGAATATTGGTACATAATACTACATATTACTGCATATTGGTACATATTACTACATATTACTGCATACTGGTACATATTACTGCATATTGGTACATATTACGACATATTACTGCATATTGGTACATATTACTGCATATAGGTACATATGACTACATACTACTGCATACTGGTACATATTACTGCATATTGGTACATATTACTACATATTACTGCAAACTAGTACATATTACTGCATATTGGTACATAATACTACATATTACTGCATATTGGTACATATTACTACATATTACTGCATATTGGTACATATGACTACATACTACTGCATACTGGTACATATTACAGCATATTGGTACATATTACTACATATTACTGCAAACTGGTACATATTACTGCATGCTGGTGCATATTACTACATATTACTGCATAAAGGTACATATTACTACATATTACTGCATATTGGTACATATTACTACATACTACTGCATACTGGTACATATTACTGCATATTGGTACATATTACTACATATTACTGCAAACTGGTACATATTACTGCATATTGGTACATATTACTACATATCACTGAATATTGGTACATAATACTACATATTACTGCATATTGGTACATATTACTACACACTACTGCATACTGGTACATATTACTGCATATTGGTACATATTACTACATAGTACTGCATACTGGTACATATTACTGCATATTGGTACATATTACTACATATTACTGAATATTGGTACATAATACTACATATTACTGCATATTGGTACATATTACTACATATTACTGCATAGTGGTACATATTACTGCATACTGGTACATATTACTACATATTACTGCATATAGGTACATATTACTACATATTACTGCATATTGGTACATATTACTACATACTACTGCATACTGGTACATATTACTGCATATTGGTACATATTACTACATATTACTGCAAACTGGTACATATTACTGCATACTGGTACATATTACTACATATCACTGAATATTGGTACATAATACTACATATTACTGCATATTGGTACATATTACTACACACTACTGCATACTGGTACATATTACTGCATATTGGTACATATTACTACATAGTACTGCATACTGGTACATATTACTGCATATTGGTACATATTACTACATATTACTGAATATTGGTACATAATACTACATATTACTGCATATTGGTACATATTACTACATATTACTGCATAGTGGTACATATTACTGCATATTGGTACATATTACTACATATTACTGAATATTGGTACATATTACTCCATATTACTGCATATTGGTACATATTACTACATATAGGTACATATTACTCCATATTACATATGACCGTATATTAGTATATATTACTGCATATGAATACATATCAGTGCATATAAGTATATATTACTGCATACTTGTACATATTACTGTATATTAGTACATAGTACTGCATATTAGTACATATTACTGCATATTAGAACATATTACTGCATTCTAGTACATATAACTGTATATTAGTACATATTGCTGTATATTAGAAAATATTACTGCATATTCGTACATATTACTGCATATTGGTACATATTACTACATATTACTGCATATTGGAACATATTACTGCATATTACTGCATACTGGTACATATTACTGCATATTCGTACATATTACTGCATATTGGTACATATTACTACATATTACTGCATATTGGAACATATTACTGCATATTACTGCATATAGGTACATATTACTGTATATTAGTGCATATTGCTATATATTAGAACATATTACTGCATATTAGTACATATTACTGCATATAGGTACATATTACTCCATATTACATATAACTGTATATTAGTATATATTACTGCATACTAGTACATATTACTGTATATTAGTACATAGTACTGCATATTAGTACATATCAGTGCATATAAGTATATATTACTGCATATTAGTACATATTACTGCATTCTAGTACATATAAGTGTAAATTAGTACATATTGCTGTATATTAGAACATATTACTACATATTAGTACATATTACTGCATATTGGTACATATTACTCCATACCAGTGCATATTACTGCACATTACTGCATATCAGTATATATCACTGCATAAAAGTATTAGTAAATAACTACATGTTATTACATGTTAGCACATATTAGTACACGTTAGTACATATTAGAACATGTTAGTACATATTAGAACATGTTAGCAAACTGGTACATATTACTACATATTACTGCATATTGGTACATATTACTACATATTACTGCAAACGGGTACATATTACTACATATTACTGCATATTGGTACATATTACTACATACTACTGCATACTGGTACATATTACTGCATATTGGTACATATTACTATATATTACTGCAAACTGGTACATATTACTGCATACTGGTACATATTACTACATATTGCTGAATATTGGTACATAAAACTACATATTACTGCATATTGGTACATATTACTACACACTACTGCATACTGGTACATATTACTGCATATTGGTACATATTACTACATAGTTCTGCATACTGGTGCATATTACAGCATATTGGTACATATTACTACATATTACTGCATAGTGATACATATTATTGCATATTGGTACATATTACTACATATTACTGCATATTGGTACATATTACTGCATATTACTGCATATTGGTACATATTACTACATATTACTGCATATAGGTACATATTACTACATATTACTGCAAACTGGTACATGTTACTGCATATTGGTACATATTACTACATATTACTGCATATTGGTACATAATACTACATATTACTGCATATTGGTACATATTACTACATATTACTGAATATTGGTACATAATACTACATATTACTGCATATTGGTACATATTACTACATATTACTGCATACTGGTACATATTACTGCATATTGGTACATATTACGACATGTTACTGTATATTAGTACATATCAGTGTATATATGAACATATTACTGCATATTACTGCATATTGGTACATATTACTACATATTACTGCATATTGGTACATATTACTGCATATAGGTACATATTACTGTATATTAGTACAATTGCTGTATATTAGAACATATTACTGCATATTAGTACATATTACTGCATATAGGTACATATTACTCCATATTACATATAACTGTATATTAGTATATATTTCTGCATATGAATACATATCAGTGCATATTAGAACCTATTACTGCATATTAGAACATATTACTGTATATTAGTACATATCAGTGTATATTTGAACATATTACTGCATATTAGTACATATCAGTGTATATCAGTGCATATAAGTGTATATTACTGCATATTAGTACAAATTACTACATACTGCTGCATACTGGTACATATTACTGCATATTGGTACATATTACTACATATTACTGCAAACTGGTACATATTACTGCATACTGGTACATATTACTACATATTACTGCATATTGGTACATATTACTACATATTACTGCATATTGGTACATATTACTACATACCAGTGCATATTACTACACATTACTGCATATCAGTATATATTACTGCATAAAAGTATTAGTAAATTACTACATGTTATTACATGTTAGCACATATTAGTACACGTTAGTACATATTAGAACATGTTAGTACATATTAGAACGTGTTAGTACATGTTAGTACCTGTTGGTACATATTACATAAGTACGTTAGTACATATTAGTGTACTAATGTTACTTATCAGAACTGCTACGAGAGGTGAGCTGGTGAGTCAGCTCGCAGGCTGTGTTTCTGATGAATGACTCGTGTTACCTGTGAGGGCTGCAGGTGAGGTGGGCGTGTCCCGGTCCTTCATAAAATGTGGAGGCTATATAAGGTCGCGACAGCAGACGGGTCACTCATCAGCTCCCGTCACGCCACTGACAGCCGCGCTCACCTGTCAGGTGCAGTCATGACCAGACCTGCCAGCGGACTCCCCGTCCTCGCGCTCCTCCTGCTCCTGAGCGCGAGCGCCACAGCTGTTCTCAACGATGCCACCGAGTCGCTTGACGCTCAGACTGCTGACGTCACGCAGGACGAGCCGGCCACTGAGGCCGCCAACCACGCCAGAAACGGCGGGAGACAGACGGCTGACCCAGCGCATAACGGTGAGTGTGGGGGGCGCCAGGGGACATCATTACTGTGCTCAGGCAGTGGTTGATGACATCATCAGACATCATCGCGTGTGGCAGGTGAGGTGACAGATGCTTTCCACGTCAAATAACTAGAAGGGCAAGAAGTTCAACTTCCACCTCTGACCTCTTTTCCCTGTGGGAGTGATTTTGAGGTCATGAGTGACTGATCAGAGCAGGTGTGGGGCCTGAAGGAGGCCTCAGCTCACCTGTGGTGGGAGCCTCCCAGGTGCCAGCTTCATCGTGTTGGAGGAGTGAGTAACACCTGTGTGGTCCCGTTTGAGGCCCAACTGGCTGGAGGTGGAAGCTTCTTCTTCACAGGTGAAGTTACAGAAACTACTAGTAAACACACCTGAGAGGGTGAGAGCGAGGGAAGCCACATGATGGAGAGACGCGGATGGAACAACTAACATTAGCAGGTAGCAGCGACCTCTGGAAACACCTTTTGATGTCATCACTGGGGTTTCAGTAGGAGGAATCCCAGCATCCCAGCAGGTGGCATCACTTTAAATGTAAAGGCTGCCTCCCAGAATGTTCTTAGAGGTTGCAGGTGTGTTGGAACGTGTTTCGGGACAGCCTTTGAGAATTCCTCTCTCACTCACACACACACACACACACACGCGCGCGCGCGCTGGGTCAGTGAGGGAACACGGCTGATGGATCTGGTTTACGGGGGCTGGTCATCTCGCTCCGTGCCTCCTGGTCGGGTGGCTGGATCCATATGAAAGATCACATGACCACAGAGCATCACCACCACTGAGAGGGACATCGTCGACAATCAACATTATTGATTTACCGAGTAGTATTATACTGGTTGTGAGTCCTTCTGGTACATGTGAGAACCTCCAGTACTCATTCTGATGTCATTATGCAGTACTTTTACTGCTATACTGATATGTTGTGTTATAGTTGTGCAAGGATGCACCACAGCATGTTAACCTCTCCACTCTAAAAGCATCAGCAGGCTTTTGTCAAGGCTCAAAAGCTGCCGGCACCACTGGGCGGTGCTCCTGCTGCTTCCTCACGATGACACGTTCACGCTCCAAGTCAGAGGCTGCAGGACGTATTGATTATTGATCGCTGCCATCGCTACGTCATACATGTAGTGTGTTTCAGCGTCATTTCCCTGTCGCCTTACACGTGGCATGCAACCTGCGGGGCAGCTTGTCATTTCCTTCAGCGTGGTGATGTTACACTTCTGGGTGTTAACCTTGGTCCATTTTTCACCCTGTTGTGGTTCTCACAGGGACCGGCTCCCCCAGAGCCGCCAGTCTGAGTAGACATGTTGCAAACTGCAGTTCTGGTTCCAGACTTTCCTCAAAGAGCTTCTTCAAAGGATTTGGTTTCATTCTATGAATGTGTGCTCCGACAAGGTGAGGTGATCAGAGGCCTCAGGGGGAAGTGAAGGCCTCACGCCACCTTTTAGAGAAGGGAAACACTAGCTTGCTCGCCAACAGAGCCACCAAAGACCCGATGAAGGTCAGGTGACCGCGACGTCGTCTGATAGAGTTTGTGAGGTCCTTATACGCCATGCGTGAAGAATAACCAGTTAAAGAGGTCAAACACCTGCGTTAGCCCGCCCAACTGAAACATGGCGCCGCGTCAGAATCCACTGAGGCTTAAATGAAAGTCACTGATGTCACTCATGTGTCGTGTCTTAGGCCCGGACCAGAGCCAGGTGGGCTGCAGGGAGCTGAGGTCCACTAAGTACATCTCTGACGGCCAGTGCACCAGTGTCAACCCTATCAAGGAGCTGGTGTGTGCTGGGGAGTGTCTGCCGGCCCACCTGCTGCCCAACTGGATCGGGGGTAACACAGGGAGGTACTGGAGCCGCCGCGAGGCCCAGGAGTGGCGCTGCGTCATCGACCAAACCCGGACCCAGCGCATCCAGCTGCAGTGCCAGGATGGCAGCACCAGGACCTACAGGATAACGGTGGTGACCTCCTGCACATGCAAACGTTACACCAGACAGCAGAACGACTCGGGTCACAGGGACGCCTCCGTCCATGCAGGCAGAAAGACCAGAAAACAGGGGAGGTCCGGACTCCCAGAGGAGCAGGCCAAGAGCAGCAACTGAAAGCTGCCCTGACGGTCCGCTCCATAACGAGTGTGTGAATAATAATCAGTTATGCCAGAATTCAGGGTGAAATAGCGTAGGTGAGTCTCCAGGGTTAGATTATCACGTTTCCTCCAAGTGGGAGAAACTTAGAGAACTTGAGTGAGGGATAAACTGCTTTAGATGAATGATGTCATTTCCAAAGAAGCCCTTGAAACACCGAGCAGAACGAACCACGGACCTGTGCTGCCGCGCTTGTCGGCGCCAGCAGG
>NC_141341.1:19660000-19797500 GCF_037954235.1 Aulostomus chinensis | reverse complement strand
GAATTCAAATAAAATCTGTTACACAACTTTAAAGGCTGCACGTCGGGTCAAAGCACAATGGGTTTCATCAGTGTCAAGTGTGAAGGTCATTTTGGGCGTGTACACGTATATAATAAGTAAATAATGAGTATATAAGAAGTAAATAATGAGTAAATAATGAGTATATAATGAGTAAATAATGAGTATATAATGAGTAAATAATGAGTACATGCAGTACTCAGAGTGGAGGGGATCTGTCTGCAGGTAGAGTTTGTGGGTTTCTTCTGAGCGAATCGTACGTAATTTATTTTTTTATCAAGAATGTTGGGGTTTCTTCTATCAAACTTTGTCTTCCTCTGAAATAAACAGTGGTGTTAAACTCGCTCACTAGTCTTGTGTGTTCGTGCCAGACAGGCTTCCTGCCGACAGGAACTCCTTCACAACAGAGGCATTAGTCAGCGATGAGGCGTTCTTTTCAACAGCTGCCATACTTCACGTTATTGTGAGGCGATCTGTGGCCCTCCAGGCTCCTGAGCTTGTTCCAGCTGCGGCAGCATGTTCAGGCATTATTTTCTCATGTATCAGTTCTTTTCTCTCCCTGAAAGCTGTGGGCTACAGTCGGAATAGTGAAAAGAATCACCTGCACCGGCTGACAGCAGGATGTTTAACTTCGCTCCGGAGGAAAGGAGACTGATGTTTCTTTGTCAATTATATCCTGTAAGAACAGCAGGTGGACATCACGGCGCAAAGGCAGGGATTAGCGGGAGTTCCTCCTCACCGCTGAGGCACCAGTGCGCGCCGCAGCACGTGAACACTTCCTGAAGCTGATGCTTTGGAAAAGTGGACAAAGGTGAGGATCTGAGCAACTCTTGACAGATTCTGATGGGAAGACGACTGAGTCAGAACAGCAGGTCTAGTGGTGACGCACCTGGGGGGGCGTCTCCTGGATACAGCAGCAGGAGCGAAGGTCTGACACCACCGACCAGGTCCTGCCTCAGACATCTCTGAAGAGACAAATCTGCTTTGAGGGTCTCGATCCCACCAGAAACCTGAGGACACCAGAGTCCCGGCTTTTTTGGACCTGAACAATATCCAGCAAGAGGTTTTCATGTTTTGGCTGATGGGTGTTAGGGTGGAGCATGGACCTGACATGGACCTGCTCCATGAGAAGAGTTCATACTCGAGGCTGTGGTTCCCACCCCGAGGCAGGAAGTAGGGAACTTAACGGCTCTGTGACACTCTTCCACGCTTCCTCCACAACTGACCACTCCGTCTTCCTACGGGATCATTCAGGAAAGCATGACGGCGACGTTCATTATTCAAGCTCAACCACCAAATGTGACAAAATGATCTCTAAATTAGAAATGAAGGATCAGAAAGAATAAATAAATCATCCCAGCAGGCATAGTAACACACATCATGCAGTCTTGATATCAGCACGGGCAAAGACACACACCAGCTCCGCTCACACATGAGGAATGACTTCTATGACAGATTTGACTTCATGAACTGGAACGCTTTCCTGTTTACCCTCTTTGAGGTCAGGAAACATCCTCAAAAGATGCATCTCATTGTTCATGCTTAGTCATCAGCTAATAATCCAACAACCGTGATGTCACAGGCAACCGTGCGTGCGTGTGTGTTTGAGGTATTCTATACATCAAAGAGCAGGACAAAGGCACATCAAAGAGCTGCAGAAATTCATCTGATGAAAACACGCTAATCCCAAAGGCCAAACCGGAACCAGACAAAGGTCCATTTTGTTGAGTGTCCTGAGGCCTGAAGCGCAGTGAGGAGTGAAAGGTGGCTGCTCCTGGAGGCCTGTCTCCATGTGTGCTCTCATGTCAATAGCCTCCCATATTCAAAGAAGAGAGTTTAATCTCCCTCCTGCAGACACACCTGCTGCTCATTCAGACAGGATGTTGCTGAGGGTTGCCCTCGGAGCCGCAGCACCGAGAAAGCTTCCCCGGACAAAGACTCTGTGTTTCCCTCCCTGCTTTACAATGCTTGACTGCAGTTCCCTTCATTTGGCAGCATAATGGTTGAATGGTTCCGCAGAAGAAGTTGAAATAAGACGAAACAAGGGACCACGTTTCAGCCACTTTGTGTGTTTTTTCCACAATTGTGCTGGACAAAAATGTTCAGAGACGCCGTTCGGTTCTGTTCCTTCCTTGGTTTGAAGCTCACTGACAGATTGAAGCACAGCTCGGGCCTCTGCCACCAGTTATTCACTGTTGGTTCGTTCTTTAACTTAGTCACTTATTTATTCTGTCTCATTTATGTCATGTGTGTTCCCAGCTGGGAAACACTGCTTTCCCTTGTTGATCAAATGTAATGTTACTTATCGATATTACCAAACACTTGGTGAAGAGACAGCAGCGACAAACACAGCAGCACAGGCTCAACAATAGTTCAGTGAGTTCTTTGCTACCCGGGTTCTACACCAGATCTCAGAACCCTGTTCTGATGAGGGCTGCGCCTCTTCATTCAGCCTCAACACCTGGTGGGTCAGCAAGCACAGGACTCGCTCACTTCACCAGCTTGTTTTCATAGAAAAGCTGGAGCTGCGGAGGTCCATCCAGCCAGCGCCTCCCCCCCCCCCCCCCCCCTCAGTGCTCCGCGTGAGAAGGAGGATCCATGGTTTTTGGGATGTTGAAATTGTTGAGATAACTTGTAAAATCCACCTAATTTTTGTCCTTCTGTCGTTTGCTTGGATCCAACAATGGTGCGACTGTTGGAGCAGGCTGGTTCTGCCGCGCGTCACCGACGGACACATCGTTCTATCACTGAGTCAAACGTGAACGGAGCAAATACTTGTCATTCAGATTTACTCGTTCTTGGTCCTGGAAAAGTTCTTGCGGGTTCTACTAAAACGATGTCAGACCATGCAGGTGTGAGTCTGGTTCTGTTTGAATGGTTTTGGAACACGCAGGTATTAGTCAGAGTAAATGCAAATGGGTCAGGTGGCCTATGCGGTTCCTTGAGTTGACTTGGCCTCCAGATTCTCCAGCGGGAACGATGCTAGCAGTCACAGGTCAGAGGAAGAGCAACATCGTCATGAACACGTCTCCAAAAAAACTACATGGTGAATAAAAGTGACCGACAACGCTCAGGCTGTCCTGGGGATCAACGCTAACACGACACGTGTCAGACGCTTGTGGGTTTTTACATTGTGCCTGAAATAAAGTTGGTTACCTTGAGTCACAGCTACACACTCACCTGTGTTAAACACTAACTGCTAAATATGCTAATTAAAACCACTGCAAACAGGAGTAATGTAGCATGACCGTTGCCTGTTGGAGGTGAGATCTGGTCACAGGAGACACACGTGGACACATGTCTTACAGCCTAGTGTGACCATACCCAGCAGAGCAGATTACCGGGGATCAGATCACACCTGGATGGATCTTAATAGCAGGTGAGCTCAGGAACTAAGATCTCTGCTCATTCCTTGGAGGGTCTCAAAGGTGCAATTTGTAAAGGCTAGAAGAAATTTTGATTTAAAAACATAAAAATAAAAACTGTCCCAATTACAGAGTGCTGAGAAGTAACAGCGCTGGTATGCTGTAGCCAGGCTCCAGGTGGAGGGTCGTAGTTAGTAGATGGATCGCTCGGCATGTTGCTAACCTCAACATGATGGAGGAAGCTTGTGGAAAACAGGTTTAGAATCCAGTTCTCCTGGAAAGAAACCAAGAAGAGGAATGATGCTGACGAAGCAAGACAAGGTTAAACATCACGGCTGACACGTAGAGCTGACACGGAGGCCGCTGACATGTAGAGGTGACATGTAGGGCTGCTGCCATGTAGAGGTGACATGTAGGCCTGCTGCCATGTAGAGGTGACATGTAGGGCTGCTGCCATGTAGAGGTGACATGTAGGGCTGCTGCCATGTAGAGGTGACATGTAGGGCTGCTGACATGTAGAGGTGACATGTAGGGCTGCTGCCATGTAGAGGTGACATGTAGGGCTGCTGACATGTAGAGGTGACATGTAGGGCTGCTGACATGTAGAGGTGACATGTAGAGCTGCTGCCATGTAGAGGTGACATGTAGAGCTGCTGCCATGTAGAGGTGACATGTAGGGCTGCTGACATGTAGAGGTGACATGTAGGGCTGCTGCCATGTAGAGGTGACATGTAGGGCTGCTGACATGTAGAGGTGACATGTAGGGCTGCTGCCATGTAGAGGTGACATGTAGGGCTGCTGCCATGTAGAGGTGACATGTAGGGCTGCTGACATGTAGAGGTGACATGTAGGGCTGCTGCCATGTAGGGCTGACAGGTAGAGAAAAGCGACCACTCATTGCCCTGATGTCATGTGACAGCAGGCCTCTGCACCAACATGGTCAGATATATTAGTTTCAGCCGTGTTCAGCTCCCCATCAGCAGCCTGCAGCAGCTTCACTCCGGCTGAGAGGAAGCACCAGCAGCAGGGAATGATGGTTATACCAAAATCACACATGGCCTTGTAACCTACTGCAGTATTACTACTGTACAGTAGCAGTACTCCCATGCAGTCATTCATGATGAGCTGTTTATCTCTATTCTTTTACTTTCTCAGCTGAGATTAGCTGGTTTGAGTTTGCCTGAGACAAACTGAGAGCTAAACATTGGTGTGAGACCTGCAATCAAAGGAGACGGACATGTTGCCAGGTTGCGTCCGTCCTCCTGTTGTTCCCAGGACGGTTGCGTGTCAGTTAGCCAGCCTGGACCCAGCGGATCAGGACCTCATCAGGTCATCATTGGAGCAGCATGGAAGCAGCTTGGCTGATTTATTAGGGCACACATTAAGGATACAGGGTTTCCTCTCCTCGTAGCATCTCCTTGTAAAACACAACGCCTGCAGACAAGAGAGAACAACCGAGCTGTTTGTCCCTCCTCGGGTGTTCGGTGGCAGCACAGACGGCTGCAGACGAATCTGATAGCCTTGTTGCTGTTGATGACCTCATCCGACTGCAAACCCGCGCCAGCTTACGCTTCAACCACCGTTGGAAGCTCTGAGGACGCCCACACGTAAGATTTTGTGGATCGTCTGGAGCCGTTTCTCTAAAGGACCTTTGAGAAGCAGGTGATCACAACCGCCGACTGCTGGACTCCGGCCGGCCAGTCACCAGTCGGAGGCCGGCGGGGGTCCGATCCCAGACTTCCACTAGAACTGATTTGTAACGGACACACTACGCCCAACTGAGACCCAGCCTGACGCAAAACTGAGACCCTGCCAGACTCAGAGCAACGACTCAGTACTAAGACCCAGGCTGACTCAGAACTGAATTCTTGTGCTCCAGAGCTGAAACCATACCACTACTTCGTAGCACTACCTCCTCGTAGCAGTACCTTGTAGCAGTACCTCGTAGAAGTACCTCGTAGCACTGCTGCAGAAGCAGGCTTAACGACATCTACTGCACCTCCTCCTTTTCCACTTAGGGCATCACATGAAACTGTCCTCTGGAGGGACACGTGTAGACTGGCTAGTTCATTTCCCCACTGTGACCTCAGCTCAAAATTTAAAAAAGAAAACGTGAACAGCACCGATGCAGCTCACGGATCAGTTGGTCCGGTTCTGCACTGTGAAGCCCTGGGCAGCTTCAAGTGTGCGACTACTTACAGATTAAGAGAAGACGTTTTTCCTGACCTTGAGTGCGAGAACGTGGGCCTGTCCTCTGACTGAGAACATCCACCTCACACGTCTGGAGTCTGAGTTCGATGTGCTGGCCTGCAGAACCGCGGCAGCTGAGTTTTGTATTGTAAACATGGTTTTGATATGAAGATGAAGCTCCGTCCAAGTCGAGCCACGTGGATGAGCTCACCTTCATGATTTATGTGGATGTCCATTATCTAAATCATACAGAGGCCAGACAAAGCCTCCCTCCACCTTCATCTCGCCGAAACTTTGCCCTAAGACCCAAGGTGTCGTCTTACAAGGCTTTCCCAGGGCTCCCTGACAATCACCTCACTCCACCTCGTCTCCCCTTTGATGGCCCTGAAAATAAATCCACACCAACTCTGTCCATCTCATGTCATTATTGTTTCACAGAGGCAGGCAGTGTTTTTCCCTCCTGCTCTCAAAATGAGCTCCAGTTTCCTTAAAAAGCTGTGTTTGTAACGTCACGTCACCCAGGTGGCGGTTTGGATGATGGAGGCTGAGACGCGAGGAGAACCTGGGGGGTGAAAGACGACTATCCAAGTCATCTGATCCTGCAGAGTAAACGCTAATTTTTACATCTCAGAAACTTTGGGTTTGTGTGGTTCATAACAGTCCGGAGCCAGTGTGACACGGGGGGGGGGGGGGCTGCTGGTGACCATAATGAAGCACCATAGTAACGGGGGTCGCTGAGCTCCCACGGGAGCAGGAGCTGGGAACAATGGGAAGAAAGAGGTCTATGGAAACCCAATGCATCGCCGAAGGATGTTCGTCATACGTGAGAAACTGAGGAAGAGGAGAAGTCTTTTATAACCTGGAAACTCTTTTGTCATCACCTCGCAGATCTGTCTTCTTACCTGTCAGGTAAACTTAGGTGGGGATCTTAAATTAAGCAAGAGAGCAAAACTCAGGCTTTTGATCAAAGATCCGCCTTCGCCGCTCCTCGTCCAAACATGAGGACCTGCATGCCTACATGTGTAGTAATATGTCACTGAGAAACATGCAGAGTTGATAGAATGAAGCTCAGTCCTGTCTTCAAGCTTCCAGGTCTCGGTTCTTCTACATTTGATGTCAGGTAGCACGTCGCTGCTGGACTCGTCCTCTAGCTGCTGGATCTCTGGACTCATTCTCTGGAGGGAGCAGTTCGAGGGACCCTGATTCACCGGACCGGACGGCTGGTAGATCAGCCTTATTATCAGGACGCTCTTCGTCATCATTGCTCTTTGTGGTTGTTCTCTGTAGCGACACGTTGGCTTGACGGAAAAATTCCCTCTGCAGGTCTATGCAGGATTTATGCTCTAGCGCTTCGTCAGAGTCCAGGTCTCTTCGGTCTGTTCAGGCCTCCAGCCTGCAGGTTCTGCTCTGAAACGCTGCTCCACATCGCTCTGCTTATGCTGGTTTTGTGATCTCAAGACTGCAGGAAAACAACATGGTTCCCACCGCCAGGCCCCTGACGCAGCTCGCAGCCCAACTCCCTAAATGTAGATTAACTGTTTACTTTTTCAGACACTGTTTAACGTAGCCTGTGTGTGCTGCTGTTGCTCTATTCATGGGTGGAGTGTCACAACGGTGGAAACTTCACCAGTAAATCTGACTGGACCACCAGTCACCTCCGTGCTGCTGGACCCAGAGAACCAAGTTGTTCTGAGAGACGCCACTGACGCCATCTTTGTAGTCAACCGTTTCGCTGTAGCTCTCCGCCATGACGCCATGTTTGTAGTGAGAATCAAAGATTCTCTGGTGGTTTTCCTCTACCTATTTCACCCAGTGAGGTCATTTAGCCCCCTGCTGTTGACATGGTTTGTCCACCAGCTCCTCAGCTCGTTGTCGACACGGTGAGGGGGAAGATGAGGAGCAAATACAACATAAATGAAGGCGATACACTCATATTCACACAACTACTTGATTCTTACGTTCGAGGTACCACAAATTCACAGGTTGAGAGCTGCATTTACCACATTAACATTTCTGTGATTGGCCCCGAAGATGAATCATACACACAGAGAATGATGAGTTCTTATGTACAGAAACCTTCTCGAAACTGTAACAACATATGATCAATAAACTCCACCAGAGGGGGGGACCTGCACAGCCAGCTCTCTAGCACCATCTGTGGGCCAAAAATTAGAATATTTTTCTGTTTTCACAAATGCACACAAACTTTGTCATCTATTTTTCAAGTCAAAAGAAGAGAAATCGAACACGATACAAATCCCTCAGATCTACAATTGAACTCATTTCTAGGTTTTCAAAGTATTTTCAATCATGAAGCCACTCAGAGAATTAACATCTAAAAAAAGACTAGGAGGAAAGGAGAGTCGCCTTCTCGGGTTTGACATCACATGAGACTCACCCCTGCCTCGCTCCCCTGGATGTTTGCCGCCATTAACTTACAATATTTCATACTTAGGCAAATCTGAACAGATCTCCTGTTTCGCAGGAGTTAGTTTATGGACCTCTGTGAGCAGCTTCAGTATCACTGATGTTCTAAAAGTATCTCCAGATACTGCTGATTTCCTCGCTAGTACGGTGAGTCCTGTGTGTATGGGGGTCCCTGGGCGCCGCCAGAGGGGCGGACCAGCAGCTCTGCTGGACAGCCGCCGGCAGCCGCCGCCACTGTCTCCTCCGCCCGCAAACACAACTCCTGCAGGAAGTTGGCCGTCTCCAGAACCAGGTCGCTCTCATCGTCTAGCCGGAGATACAATAGCAACATTAGCATCATATAACTTATCTTTACTGTGAGTGTGTAGTTGAGGCACGCTCAGTGGGCCTGACAGTGACAGAGGAAGTATCATGAACAATGATCTACAGTATCTAATTAAAAAAATAATTTCAAATTTCATGTGGAATATTTTGATTATTGGAAAATGAAAATTTCCCAGAACAGCAAAAAAAGTTGAAAATTCTCTGGTTGTGTGCATGTGTGTGTGTGTGTGTGTGTGTGTGTGTGTGTGTGTGTGTGTGTGTGAAGTACACATCACAATGGCAGACAGGAAATTACAAAGCAACTCACAGAACATGTCGACAATTGTCAACCCAAATCAATAAACTGGAGCCTAATAAGCCAGAGAGCCCGGCGTCAACAGCTGCAGGTGTCACCGTTAATGCTAACGTTAGCGTTCACGCTAACGTTAATGTCACGGTCAACAGTGACGTCACGGTCAACAGTGACGTCACGGTGCTGATCACTGGTTTGCTGCTGTGCCTCCTGCTCTCCAGCCTCCGTCCCTGAGCTCAGACAGAAGATGAGCACCTTTCAGCTCCCGCAGCCTGGGGTTGTCCCTCCTCTGGACCGAATCCTTGTCCTGCAGAGACCTGCACATCTTTTTATGGGTGAACCAGTGGAGCTTCTGGCACGTCAAGCTGCAGTACGTCACCTTCAAAACAAACAAACAAACAAACAAAGGCACGTGAGTTAACGTCATGTTCTGGTTTGTTCTGATCTCAGGTCACTAGGTGTCACGTCGAGCTCCTCAGCACCTGAGAAGTGCCAAAAAGCACCAAAAGTCGGATCAATGGGGGGGGGGGGGGTGCAATTATGGCCGTTCTGTGAGGGGTTACAGGTTGTGTGACATCACAGAATTATTGACCAATCCCTGACCTGAGAGTTCACGGCGTCATCTCTAATCATAGGTGCTTCAGCTTGGTCATGACCCTGGATCCACGCAGCAGGGAGGGTACATGGGATGCCTGATCACTGTCACACCTGCATCCGCTGCCTCTGAGGGCCCACATTAGTCATTCCTGTCCTGGGGATCCAACCGGCGACCCTCCTCTAACCGTTAGCCTCCCACTGCTCTTACTGCTCTGACTACGCCTCCCAGCCCCCGGGAGGTTTGGTGTGTTGGTGTCTGCTGCATTGTAAAAACTAGTTTGGCAAATTCAGACTGAAGAAATCAAACGTGGCTGTGAGGTGAAACAGAAGCTGAGTGGAATTCCATGAAGACATTTGCTGACATGTTGGAATAAAGGCACCATCCCAGCTGGTGGAGACTTTGACTTACTGCTCTACAGAGGGAGCACCTCTGTTCAGCCCCCCGCTCCCCACACGTAGCACAGTAGTCTGCGTCCACGAATCCCATCTGGCCTGTCAGAGCCTGGGTCAGGACTGAGAACGCTGTCGGGTCATTGCCCTGGCAACAGGATGAGATAGACTGTTTCAGAAAAATCAAAGGTAAGAGGTTTACTCCATAGCAACTACAAGCTAACGTGCTAAAGGCGTTCCCCCTCGTTGGTCTGGATTTGTCGTTAGTGGTACAAACTACTTCAGTTCGCTGGTGTATGATCCACTTACAGTCTCTACCAGTGCAACGCTCCTCACCAGCTGCTGAAGCAGTGTGGCCTCGCAGTAGGGGAACTTCCTGATGCAGTCCCGAATGAATTTCTCCTGGTACTGAGGGAAACCATCGCTGTCCCTCCCCTTCAGCAGGCTTCCAGCCAGCACAAAGATAAGACATGTTTCCGTTAGACAGGTTCATCTCCACCACAACTTAAGTCTCAAAGTCACGGATCGGCGCTGCCGTTTCCCTGGATGAGGAACGTTCCAACTCCTGCTCATCTACAGACTGTCACGTCTGTCTTGTGGATCATTTTTTTGGAGCACAAACTTAACTCCAGTGACCTCCAGTATATTCGTTGAGAGGCACCTGACCTGACCTGGTGGTTCCAACATGGTTTATTTATCCCATGAACTGAACCCTCTTGGTCCCAGGTCTGTAACACTCCTGAACCATAATTCACTGTATTAGGACCACATGTAACTGTGAACCAGAGATTTAAGTCAGAATCTAAAATATCATTGAGGCGACTCCAGAGATCAATGCCAGAACTCAGAGCCCAGGTTGAGAACCCTCAGACCCCAGTCAGAGACCTGATGGCCCCTCAAACACATCCCTTCCCCAAGTGACCTGATCCGCTATGTCAAGCTAGTGCGTATTTGTTGGGCTCAGTACTGAACAGGGCAGGGAAACATGTGGATGTGCTGGGTTCGTCGAGCTCTCACCTCCTGACTAGTGAATCCAGCTTTTCATCTCGCTTCTGCAGGAAGACCAAACATTTCTGCAGCACACAACTGATGTAGTGCATTTTCATGGCTAGAACTTCATTCGTGTCCTGCTGCGTCACAAACTGCTCACACAGTCGGTCCATCACCTGGTAGCACTTCTCCAGAGCTCCCACATCCACCAGCATGGGGTTCTCCTTCACCAGCATGACTATCTGACGTGGGGACAGGGAGGACACACATTTCTGGGCAAAGCTGTTCAGAGGAGCATGTTTGTGGATGGAGACAGAGAACAAACTCCTACAGTATGGAAGGTGTGCTACACTGGCCTGGAGGTCCAGTGGGGTAGAACAGAAATATTGTGGTATGCAGCAGCACCCCCATGTGGCAATGCGTGATGTGGCTATATGTAAAACATCACTTTTTAGAGTCTTGGCTTATTAAGTGCATCATATTAATATGTTGAGCGTAAAATATCTAAGTTTTGTTTGAAGTCATACAAATATGGTTTGTGCGAAGGCTGATTCAGGTAAAAACATAGAAAACATTGTTTCCATGAAAAAACAGAAATCGCTGGGAGGAAAAAAGTATTTGGTGTCATCCAAGAACATGCTGATCAAATCCTGTCTTCATGTTTATATTTAAGGAGTCAAGCGTGTCACCTGACCACATGGTGGCACTGTTGGGCCAACTTTTTCCTGCTTCCCAGCAAGGAGGTCGCAGGTTCAAACCTTCCCGCCAGCCGGTGTGTGTGTTCTCTGCTCTGCTGGTGGTCAAGACCTGTCTCACTCTCAGCAGCACAGACCCTTCAGATGGTTTCTCACCGTTTGTGCCCCCCAGTGGACTCTGACCCCCCCCCCCCCCCCCACCTGAGCAGGTTTTCTTTTTTACCCTACACATAAAACTGTTGGTAAAAGTGTTGACATGCTAAAATTACTCTTTTATCATCATCTAGTGTCTTAAGGTAATGATTTCCTTTGCTTCACATATTTTACACTCTTCCTGTTTTATTTTGGAGTCATTCACCTCTCTATCAGGACTTCCTGCTTCATAAGTTGGAACATCTTCCTCCTCATCATACACGATGAAGGGCCAGCTGCCCACACTGTGTATGAGAGGACGGTAGGATGGAGCTCATGTCAGATGCAGGTGTTCTGGTGCAGGCCAGCAGGTCTCACCTTGACCGGGTTCAGGTTGGTGGTCATGATGATCTTGTGCAGGGGTCCAGCCAGGCCTGGGGGCAGCATGGGCTCCCTCTCCAGGCCCTGGGGTCTGGTGTAGTACTCCAGTCTTGCCCTCGAGAAAAAGTTGTTGATCACTGTCACGCAGTCGTGCTGACCTGGAGGAGGAATGTCCAGGTGAGGTGTGAAGGCTTTCGTTAGAACCTCCGGTGCACAACAAAACTCTTCCTGTCTCACCTACAAAAGCCGCCATTTGAGCAGCAGTGCGGCCAACCGAGTTCACCAGGTCAGTCTCCGCTCCCGCGTCCAGCATCATTGCCGTGATGTCCGTCTTCCCTGGAGGACAGACAGGAGGTCTGGTGTTCAGCAGCTCAGGCTAGACCAGCAGTGGTGACGCCTCGGTGACACGTACCTGACAGGCCCGCAAACATCAGCGCCGTGTATCCGTACTCGTGCTGGTTGCAGTTGACG
Organism: Aulostomus chinensis; assembly: GCF_037954235.1. Lineage (NCBI taxonomy): Eukaryota > Metazoa > Chordata > Actinopteri > Syngnathiformes > Aulostomidae > Aulostomus > Aulostomus chinensis. Next base: position 19,785,228 of record NC_141341.1, on the reverse strand, counting down.
TCAGCGCCGTGCTGCAGCAGCAGGCGACACATGTCTGCTCTCCCCTTGCAGGCCGCGTGCATCAGGGGGGTCATGCCATCCTGTCAGATCAACACGAGGGGGGTCAGCTGAAGGGGGCGTGGTCACAGTAGAATAACTTTATAACAACAGAGGTTCACAAATGCTTTGAAGGGTGAAATGAAAGCTGGAAGTTGAGGGACAGAAATACGATCAGCAAGTCAAGAGCACAAAAGAAACCCGGCAGAGGAGAAGAAATAAGAAGTGACATAAAAATAAATCCAGACAGTGAAAATAGATAAGAAGAATAAACACAGAGGACGGCAGACGGGATCACACCAGAGGGGCGGAACATCTGGAAGAGGACGAAGTGACAGAGACGACCGAAACAATCCGTGTGGATGAGCGGTTCAGCTCTGCCGACCGTCCACACACTCTCATCATGTTCACGCTACCGACATACACACAAGGTCATGAACGCCTGCAAGTAACAGCTGATCAAGGTCAAAGGTCACTTGCACACGAAGCCAGCGTGGAACCAACCAACCAAAATGTGTGTGAGTGACAAAAGACCAGAGAAGCTTCGGCTTAGGAACACGTGGAGGGTTTTAAATGAAGGAACTTTGAAGACTTTCTGCTGAAATCCAAGAATGCTCGAACGAACACACACACACACACACACACACACACACACACACACACACTATTGTTTCGTGTGTGTGGGCGGTGGTGTGTGACGCTCCGTCAGCGCACCTGACAGTGACAGTCTGAAGGAGCCTGAGTGCTGCATGTCGTGGCACGATGCTATTATCAGACAAACTGGAGGGCTGCGTCCGCCTCTCAGGAGTCGTCTCCATCTGTGCCAACACAATAGCCAACACTGCTGTTTGGGGGGGGCTCAGAGTGTGTGTGTGGGGGGGGGGGGGTGTCCCCACCTTTGCAGCATGAGCCTCCTGTAAGTAGAGTTCCTCTTTATTAATGTGTTAGTTAATTGATCCATCAGAGCCTCGCCCGGCTGAGTCAGGTGTTGCAGCCTGACCCGCCCCTCAGGCTCGCTCACCCCGGCACACGCGTGGCGACGTCACCGTGGTCGATAGCTTTCATGCTTGGAGCTAAAAAGGTCTCACAGCCCCCTAGAAATAGTTAACAAATGATCACCTGTGATTCCCTGTTATTTGCCCACAAGTTTGGTAGACACCCAACAGGAAGTCCACAACCTAACAGGAAGTTAAAAGCCAGACAGGAAGTCTGCCATTTTTATGCTAATTTACAGTTTTGTTGCTATTTCTGCCCTTTCCAGGTGTCACACTTTAATAAACTCCTCCCACTGTTGTCACCCGCTTCTCCTCCAATATGTGACTTTTACATTTCAACAGGTTCATCATTGCGGTGCAGATGGAAGTGGACGCCACGTCTTCACATCATTGATGAGAGTCCTGGACTGAACACGCTTATGAGCTGAACTTTAGTCATAGCGCCACCTTGTGGGCACAGGAGGTGGTATTAGCAGCATGTAGTGGAAACTTTAGTCTGTGCCTTCATGCAAAATTCAAACATCAGTTCCCGGCGTGCGTGCGTGCGGAACATGTGCCTGACATCTCTGAAGTTTTCTAGCCTGAACACGTAACTTTCAAAAAAACAACCTACGCCATTCTGGGGCAGATTCAGACTTTTGTATAATTTCCTCGTGGCTCTTGTCAGAGTTCAGCATTGCCTGAGCACACAACTGGTTTGTCATGTGTCACCAGGTCATGTGATGTCTTACCTCATCCAAACAGTCGACCCGAACGTCTTCATCCGCCAGCAGCTCGGCGGCTTCCTGCACATCACCTGCCGAACAAACGCCTCACAGTCAGAACGTGACTGGGAGGAAGCGAGAGGTTTGACAGTTCACATACGACACAGATGTGTGTCCTTCACATGCAGTCACGTGTCTGGTATGTTGTGTGCTGCTGGTCGGTGGAGAATTCTTGCGAAAACTCCAAGAGCAGCAGCTGCTCGTATCTTTATCCTGGCCCTACAATTTACCAGGAATTTTTAAGAAAATTCCAAACATTTTTACAGAAACCGGTGTGGTGGCGAGCGAGGGCCTGAGGGCGTGACTGACCCATCAATGAGCAAATAAATGTGTTTATTACAGTGTTGGCACTACTTTTTATACTTAAACAACCTCGTCTGTCTGGTTCACAAATCATATCATATCATAAATGTGTTAGCTAGCTGTATCAAGAGATGATAAGAGTACATCATGAAAGAGTAAGAGTATGAGGTCGTACTTACCAGCAGCAATAACTTGCAGGATTTTCCTCTCAGACGCGGACAGATCTCCCCTCCGAGGCGCAGCCATCCTCTGCTGGATGTGATCAACCAACAGGTTCAGGACTGATGAGCAGAGGAGGAACGAGGCAACACTATGGAGTGAGCCATCCCTGGAACGTACCACTTTAGAAAACAAAGGGGGAGACTCCTGTGGATGTTCACATGTTCACACTGGGAACTTCTTAGTTTAGATGTTCTCAGAGGGAACTTCCAGGTTGGCCTCCAAAAATACGATCCTCGTCTCGTCACGCTTTGTTAATGGAGCAGGTTTGAACCGCCTCCTTCTCATCTCCCCTAAAGAGACCCGACGATCCCTGGGAGGGAGCGCGAGCAGCGCCACCACAACGGCCATGAATGTACAGAAACGTTGGCGGCCATCTGCCTCGAGCGGTTGGGGCAAAGGAGAGCAGGACAGAGAGGTTGGGGATAAAGACAGTCATAGACACAGAGCGAGACAGACAGAGATAGAGAGACAGAGACGGAGAAAGACAGACAGATAGAGAGAGGGAGACAGACAGAGATAGAGAGACGGAGAGAGAGAAAGACAGACAGTGAGATAGAGAGAGGGAGACAGAGATAGAGGGACAGAGACAGAGAAAGAAAGACAGAGATGGAGAAAGACAGAGATGGAGAAAGACAGATAGAGAGAGGGAGACGGAGAAAGACAGACAGATAGAGAGAGGGAGACAGATAGAGACGGAGAAAGACAGACAGAGAGAGGGAGACAGAGAGACATGGATTGATGATAGATGGATGGATGATGGGTGGAGGGATGATGGAGGAATTGATGATGGATGGAGGGGTGATGGAGGGATTGATGATGGATGGAGGGGTGATGGAGGGATTGATGATGGATGGAGGGGTGATGGAGGGATTGATGATGGATGGAGGGGTGATGGAGGGATTGATGATGGTTGGAGGGGTGATGGAGGGATTGATGATGATGGATGATTGCTTCTCCATCATAACTTTTCAGGATTTGCATGTAGGAGTTTGTGATTGTTGTGTAAAATTTTAACAGACACTGTCAAACACAGCGTCAGCAGGCGTCACTGTTATTAGTTATTAGCCACAACAAGATAATTAAACACAGGGAGGCGCTGTTGGTCTCTGCGCCACATGCGACACCTGTCCCTGAAGTCTGAATACCCAGCAGGCTTTGCTGTGTGCCTGTCAGACTATATTAAGGGTTTAATAAATCCTAGGTTGGGTCAGAGCTGTTGATGCCAGCGCAGAGGCGATCATGTCGCACGTCTCCAGTGTGGAGGAAAACTGTGACAGGTTTTTGTTGTTTTTTTGGAAATGTAAAATAATAAAATAGAAACACCAGAAATACTGAAGCTGCACCAACACCTGAGCTGGAGTGATTTTAGTTCTTAGCCCCATGTTGCAGGCATTGAAGTTGGAGAGGACGACAGTCAGGCTGGCAACTGTCCATCTCATGTTCCACTGACCCCCCTACACACCCACACACACACGCACACTCACACACACAAACACACACGCACACACACACAAACACACACACAAAGTAACTTCCCCCTCAGCAAAGTCAATATTAGCACAAGACATCATCAGTAACACCAAAATCGCTCGATCCCCCTGGCCTCTGTCTGACCCCTGACCTCTGACCCCAACTTCTGACTCCAACCCCACATCCATCAAATTGTCCAATCCATCAGCCCACTCAGATCCGGGTCTCATGGCCTGCAGCTGAAACTACAATCCAAACATCATAGCGCCACACTAGCATCACCCGGCTCCAGCTGGTCCCCACTCCCTCACAATCCTGGTCCCGCACCCCTCAGTCCTAAACAGCTCCCCGCCTCATACTGGACCTGCTCCAGGGCAACGCACTCAAGGCCTCAACTAAATGGATCTTGTCAAAATGCAACACACCTTCAGCATGTGGTCAACTTAAACACACAAAATAATGAGTATGTGCGTGTGTTTGTGTGTGTGTGTGTGTGTGTGTGTGTGTGTGTGTGAGATCCGTGTTATCAGGGCAGGGCGAGTGCAGCTGGTGAATGTGGAGTGTTCATAGGAGTGGCCTTTAACCCGGCCCTGCAGTTCAAATATTGACCTTGGCACTGTGGCAACACCTGGAACTGGCGGGGGGGGGGGGGGGGCAGGGTCTCTGGGACACCTCAGCACAAGCGTTTGCCACATCCTGGTTACCAGGAACTGATGACATGTGAACACGTATTCCCGAGGGCCGTTGCTTCATCAGGGTCAATGGCAGCAGTTTGTAGGATAAGGAGATGAAGGAGGGTGAGTCATGGAGGACGAGAGGGAACATTCACCACCCATCCATCCATCTATTGATCTAATTATCCATTTATTAACCATCCATCTATTCATCCATCCATCCATTCACCCACCCATCCATCCATCCATTCACCCACCCATCCATCTATTCACCCATCCATTCGTCCATCCATTCACCCATCCATCCATCTATTCACCCATCCATTCGTCCATCCATTCACCCATCCATCCATCTATTCACCCATCCATTCGTCCATCCATTCACCCATCCATCCATCCATTCATCCATTCACCACCCATCCATCCATCTATTGATCTAATTATCCATTTATTAACCATCCATCTATTCATCCATCCATCTATTGATCTAATTATCCATTCATTAACCATCCATCTATTCATCCATCCATCCATTCACCCACCCATCCATCCATCCATTCACCCACCCATCCATCTATTCACCCATCCATTCGTCCATCCATTCACCCATCCATCCATCTATTCACCCATCCATTCGTCCATCCATTCACCCATCCATCCATCTATTCACCCATCCATTCGTCCATCCATTCACCCATCCATCCATCCATTCACCCACCCATCCATCCATTTATTCACCCATCCATCCATCCATCTATTCACCCATCCATCCATCTATTCACCCATCCATTCGTCCATCCATTCACCCATCCATCCATCTATTCACCCATCCATTCGTCCATCCATTCACCCATCCATTCATCCATTCACCCACCCATCCATCTATTCACCCATCCATTCGTCCATCCATTCACCCATCCATCCATCCATTCATCCATTCACCCACCCATCCATCCATTTATTCACCCATCCATCCATCCATCCATCCATCCATCCATCCATCCAGCTATTCATCCACCCATCCATCTATCCATCCATCCATCTAGACACCTGAAGAACCACCAGGTCCCTGAACTCCTCCATCAGATTAGCCTTCCTGAGTCAAGCAGTTCTACCATTAGCTTATGGAGCAACGAGGAGACAGAACCTCTCTTGAGAACGTACAGAACCAATGAAGCTACCAGTGGTTATTGAGAGGTCGGAGGTCCACCAGCCCAGCAGGCTACGAGTCTCTGACATGGAGATCTTGTACGTGTTCTGCTCATGAGTGGTAACCTTATGGGAACCCTTGCTAATCCCAATGCTACTTGTTAGCCGTAGTTTTCTGATTTGTGGTTCATTTTTGCCTTTTCTTGTTCAGTTCAGCAGAATTTTCATTCAGTGCACTTTGCCTACAAAGCAGAGCAACAAACGAACCCTCTCACGACTATGAGAATTATCTTTTTTAAAAAGAAAAGAGCATGAAAAGGTTCCTGCTCAGAATAAGAGAAGTGCAGGTGGCGTGCTGGACGCAGGTGAGCGCCGCTGTCAAAGAGCCGATTCACTCTGGGAGGCGTATTAGTTGTCAGCAGACTGACGCGGGCTGAGAGTGAACAAAGCTGCCATTGATCCCAGCCTGGTCTCACGGAGGCCGGCGAGGACCCGGGGGGGCGAGGCAGGTAGAGCCGAAGCTGGCTTCTAGTGGCACGACTAAAAACTTCACCTTAGGAAAACTTGTCCAATGTTCTTTGCTGTGAGATGAAGAAATCAAATACTCCTTGTTTCTCTTTAAGCATCAACCAGCATGTTGACTTTGGAGCGTCCCACAACACCTGCAGTGTGAGAGCCAATCACAAGGAGACCAGTCATCATCATCATCATCATCATCATCATCATCATCACTTCCGCACTTGGGTGCCTCCCTGTCCCTCCAGCCTCTCATCCAGGTTCCTCTGGGGACTTCTCCAGCTCAGCGGCACGTCAATGAATGTGTGACTCAGCATGAAGAGGACAACGTCCCCTGAAGAGCCAGCAGGAGGCCTGTAGCTGCTCGCTTCATCCTCCTGCTGCACAGTTTTTAGAGGACAGTGAGGACACGGCGCCATTCAAGCAGCACATTGTTTGCCAAACACATGGACACCTTCAATTTCCTGCTCTCCCCATGATAATTGGTCAGCAAACAAACAGGTTGAGCGGGCAGGCGGGGGGGGGGGGGGGGGGGTCAGAGTGGCATTCCAGGACAGAATATGTGTGTGTAAGGAACAGGGGAGGCGGGACTACAGGGGACAGGTGTTTAAATAGCCAGCAGGTGAGAGTGAAAGTACGACAGACCCTGGAGCAGCGGTCCACCTCCTCTCTCATCCGACCATTCAGGAACAGGTAAGAGACCAGCAGCTCCCTGCCACCGTACCGCTGAGGGACAGGTAGCTCAGGTTTCCTGCTGGAAGAGGGACAACAGCAGCGGCAGGTTTTGGCTGTAGTCAGTGCAGTGAGCCGTGCAGCTTTGCTCCGCCATTCTAAGAGCGTCGAGCCCTCTGGGGCGGAGGTCTCTGCTGACGGAGGAAGCTTCTGTTGTGACTCTGGCGTTTTCTCCACCCTCCAGTCAGCCTGTAAAGATGATCAAAGCAGCTTTGTCCCTACTGCTGGTCCTGGCCGCCATGTCGTCCACGTTTGGCAAATACATCCCAAAGACAGGCAAGAGGATCCCTCAGACTCTGTCCAGAGGTCGGTGAGCGTCCGTCTGCAACGCTGAGGAAATACGTGTAGGTTAGAAAGTCACTGATCTTTGCTGGTGTCCCTGTCCTCCCAGGCTGGGGTGACCAGCTGATCTGGGCTCAGACGTATGAGGAGGCTCTCTACTGGTCCAGATCAAGGTAGGCCACATCTTATCCTGCAGGGAGTCTGACATCAAGCTGTCACTGGGACTTACAGACTCCTGTTTTTAGGAACAAGCCCCTGATGGTCCTCTTCCACCTGGAGGACTGTCCACACAGCCTGGGTAAGTCCTGGAAAATCTGCCCCTCTTAACAGCAACATTAAAACTTATCCTGCTGCTTTGAGACCCGGAGCTCTCAGTGAGCAAGCACCCATTTGTTTGCTCATGTGTGACATCACTTCATGCATCCGGGTCCTGGTGTTGGGCGGGTCTAGACTAGTAAAACCTGTTTTCTTGCAGCACTGAAGAAGGTGTTCGCCGAGGACAATGAGATCCAGAGGGTTCTGGATGAGGACTTCATCATCCTCAACCTGATGGTAGGGAGCAGGACTGAAGAGTGGCTCTCAGGGTTTGACAGAAATCCCACCTGGATCCAGAAACAGCCACCAACCCGCTAGTCGCCATGCAGCTGTGACTCACGGGAGGTTCCAGTGAGCTGCTGTGCATCGGAGATGTTAAACGGCCCGTATTCACGAGTGAACGAGCAACGAGGCTCTGAGCTCCGAGGTCCAGGTTTAACCCTCTGATGTCATCGCTGAGAGACGCACAGGGGAGCCTTTCTGACTCCTGACTGGTTTTTCTTTCAAAGAACCAAACGACTCCATTTGTTTTTTCATATTACCTGGGATGGTGATTCATTATAAAACTAAAATCTGAAAAATCGCAACAAATAAGAAGGAAATTATGATTATTATCCTCCATGAATAGCTGACTTTGACAGTACTTTAATGATACATTGACAGCACGTTTACGGTACATTTAAAATACATTAACAGTACTTCTACCATACAGTTACGGTACATTTACAGCACATATGGAGTACATTTACAGTACTTTATGGCACATTTACATCCCATTGAAAACAGCTGCAATGGTGAAAAATGATGTTCTAATCAAATATAAAAAGGTTGATGTGACTATGATGAGTACTGCAGCAGCGGTAGAGACGCTCCGTCATGATGAGTGTGATCAGTAGTTAAACTACCAAGTGTCGTTCATCTTTAGCTTAGATACAAAGGACCCACGGTCAGGGTTGGACACGTGTGGTATGAATGTGTGCGTTTGTTTCCCTCCGCAGTATGAAACCACAGACAAACACCTCTCCCCTGATGGCCAGTATGTTCCCAGAATCATCTTTGTTGGTGAGTAACAACGCTGCTTAATAGGTCTTCCCTTCGACCGTTTTACCATATTTGGTGTAACACATGACTTCCTGTTATAAGACAGAATTCCTGCTGCAGTTTTGGACTTTAATTGTCACGACTAATTCAGGTGAAAATGTGTGAGTGCAGGATATTTTATGAATGAATGAATGTCTCATGGGGGTTTTTGTCTTTGTGAATTATGACTCATTGGGGCGGCGTGGCTCAGAGGTAGAGTGGCCGTCCAGCAACTGAAGAGTCGCTGGTTCGATCCCCACTTCCCCACTTGACCACGTCCAAGTGTCCTTGAGCAAGACACTGAACCCTTAACTGCTCCTGCTGGCAATGAGATGGACTGGTGACCCGTCCAGGGTGAACCCCACCTCTCACCCAATGACAGCTGGGATAGGCTCCACCCCCTGACACTGAATGGATAAGCAGTATAGAAGATGGATGGATGGATGATGATGAATGGATGATGGATGGATGATGAATGGATGGATGGATGATGAATGAATGATGGATGGATGATGGATGGGTGGATGATGGATGGATGGATGGATGGATGGATGGATGGATGGATGGATGGATGGATGGATGGATGATGAATGGATGATGGATGGATGATGGATGGGTGGATGAATAATGGATGGATGGATGATGGCTGGATGGATGGATGGATGTTGAATGGATGATGGATGGATTATGGATGGTGGATGATGGATGGATGAATAATGGATGGATGGATGATGAATGGATGATAGATGGATGATGGATGGATGAATAATGGATGGATGGATGATGAATGGATGATGGATGGATGATGGATGGATGATGGGTGGATGATGGGTGGATGATGGCTGGATGATGGATGGATAATGGGTGGATGATGGATGTGTGGATGATGGATGATGGGTGGATGATGGCTGGATGGATGGATGTGTGGATGATGGATGATGGGTGGATGATGGCTGGATGGATGGATGTGTGGATGATGGATGATGGGTGGATGATGGCTGGATGATAAGTCACAAGGGTCACTGTGGATCAATTCACCTCAGCCCTCATGCAGCAGCGTGGCATGGGGCTCATCTAACTTACTGTCGTACGATTGTATAAGTCATCATGCAAAACCTGTTTCAGTTCATTCTTATGAGCCCCTGCAGTACTACCAAGTACCTCAAGGGGTACCCAACTTCAGAAACAATATATTAGGGCGGTTAATTAATTAAAATAAAGTTAATTACAGTAAATTCCTAACTGCTAAATGACTCAGACACATTTATTCTTATTAATCTAGTTATTAATCTGCTTGTATTTACTGCTGTTCTAATCTGAGTTCATGTATCACCCAGCAACTGCCCAAGGTGCTAACATGCTACCACACACACACACACACACACACACACACACACACACACACACACACACACACACACACCCTCAGCATGATGGCATCAGGAGTAATTGGGTGTTCAGTAATACTCTGAGTACTTTTACCACCTGATGATTACTGCAGTGATACTGAGGCTCAGTCTTTGATGTCTCTCCACAGACCCCTCCATGACAGTGAGGGCTGACATCACTGGTCGCTATGGTAACCGCATGTATGCCTATGAACCCAATGACCTCAAACTCTGTAAGTGGTGCAGGTGACAGAGGGACCTCAGACTTTCCTGGTCTTGGTTAAATTTGAACGCATCTGTCGTCTCTTGCAGTGATGACAAACATGAAGAAGGCAAAGAAGCTCCTGAAGTCGGAGCTGTGAGGACGCGTGAGTGACAGCTGTCCCCCGTCCACACAGGACAAAGCAAAGCACTGGAAACCTTCTCCTCCCCCTCCCTGCTCCCTTTGGCTGATTGTGGTTCCTGCTGTACATTTGTACATTCAGTGTCTTTTGAATAAATAAATGTGAAACTGCCCATAAGTGTTGGCGGGCTTCTGTGCAACATTTGCCTCCACCCCCCATCGGCCCACACGCCGCGGCGCAAGTGAGACGCTGAGCTGCACCAAACACCTAGAAGATGGAAGGGCGACGAGAACAGACAGCACGTGATGTCGTGGGGTCCTGATGTTCTGATCCACGTAATACAACTCCTGCACTTGAGCAGAAACTCACTCATATGCATCGAATGATGATTCACACACACACACACACACACACACACACACACACACACACACACACACACACACACACTGGGAGCTGACAAGCTTCTGAGCTGCCTTGATCTGGTCCTCCAGCCTCCTTCTCCATGGGGGTGAGTCTCCCCCTTGCGCGTCTTTAGCATCACTGCTGCGCCGCTGGTCGCCCTGGTGTTGGTGTGGTTGGGGCTTTACTCCTGATCGGGGGAGGGGGGGGGGGATGAGGATGGTACACCCCCGCTGACCTGGCTCCTCCCTACCTGAGCATGTCTGCTGGCCCTGGGCTGTTGTTCCTTAGTCAGCCGGGATGTTGGGTTTGGAAGAATCATGTCTCCCACAGCCCCGGCATGGAACCCCTCTCACTGGTGTCACTGGTGTCACTGGTGTTGGAGCTAGAGATCAACTGATAGGGATTTTTGAATGCCGTTGACCGATACAGGCCGCCGATTTCCTCGGGCTGATTTGTGGGGCTGATACTGCTTTGGTCCCCTCCCTACTGAAGCTCATTTTTTCCTCCAGTCAAGTGGCAGCCTGCTGGGCGTCCCATCACTAGGAGGGTAGCCAACGCGGGGAGTACTGGGCTCACGGTCTCACTGCTCTGTCTGGGCCATCGACGGGCCTGGCAAAGGCAATTTAGGGTGTTTGAAAGGCATGTATACTCGGACAAAATCGGTCGACAGGATTACCGGCGTTAATCTGCTGCAGTTGGCTGAATGAAACTCCTACAGACACCACAGAATGACAACACTAAGATTATTAATCCAGGGACCGATGTACTTAACAACTGTTTTTACGGCCTGCCACTGCGTGAACGGCTCCCTCAATACGGCGGCTAACAGTTTTATAGCCGCGGCAGGCGGGGTTCCCGCAGTCACAAACTTAATAACCAGATTTGCACACATTCATGTTTCTAATTTCAACAGGGAGGGAAATACTTCAGCCACATTGAAAAGTTAAAAGACACTTTTACAGTTTAAAAGCTACCGTTGTTTTGAAGTTGCTTCACCCTGCACCCTCCAAGCAGGGGAGGAGCAAGGCATCGTCAGCAGGTGGACTGTAGCATATCCTAGCAACACAGAGCTGCCCGTGGATGCCTGTCTGTAAATCCGTCCATCGTCCATCGTCGTCTTCCACTTAGTCCTTACTAGTAAGGGTCGCGGGGGGGCTGGAGCCTATCCCAGCGTCTACGGGCGAGAGGCGGGGTTCACCCTGGACAGGTCACCAGTCCATCGCAGGGCCAATGTACAGAGACGAACAACCATTCACACTCACATTCATACCTACAGTCAATTTAGAGTATCAATCAGCCTCGTCCCCAAATTGATGTCTTTGGACTGTGGAGGAAGCTGGAGAACCGGAGAGAACCCATGCAGGAACAGGGAGAACATGGAGACTCACACAGAAAAATCCCGTGCCTGAGCTGGGACTCGAATCCGGAACCTTCTTGCTGTGAGGCCACAGTGCTGACCACTGCACCACCGTGCAGCCCGTCTGTAAATCACGCCGGCAAAATTATATCGGCGAAGCCACCCGCGTATTGGCCGATGACGATACAAGTGAAAAACGAAAAAATCGGCCTAATCTATCAGATGGCCGATGAATCGGTGGATCCTGAGTCGGAGCATCCCAACGAGTCCAGTCCTCCAGTCTGGTCCATCACAGGCTTGTAATGTAACTGTGTGACTGCTCACGTCAGTCAGAGGTCATACAATACACCTGTGTCCACTGGTCACACTCCCTCTGAGTGGGAGGAGTCCCAGTTTCCCTGCTCAGGTGTTTCCTGCATCAAATGATTTGAGGAAGAAGAAGAAGAAGAAACCAACTATTTCCAAGATTTTATTGTGTTTTACTGTACAAAGGCTCAGACGAGTGGTTTACAGAGTCAAAGAAGTTTTCAGACGCTAGTGGGAGTCATGCGAAATGGCAAATACACAGCACACAGCCAGAAGCAGGGCGGTAACACACACACACACACACACACACACACACACATACACACACACATTCCTGAGTGACAATCATACTGTAGACGCTAACCCTACATTCGGACGTGGCTCCAGGAGGGTGGTACAGTCGTAGGTGACATTATTGCGTTCAGTGGGATTCACTTTTTTCTTTTCGTATCTTTTTTTAAGAAAGCGAACAAAACAACACAAAGGTGTCGAGGGTCGACATCAGGCAGACTGCATGAACACAGGGAAGAAACAGCAGATGCAGACGTTCATGTCTCCTGCCCAGGGAACCAACTGTGCAGGTACAGTGTCAGACACATTTCTGTACAGGATCAGACGCCGGCGGCCGGAGAACAGCCACTGTCAGGGTTCTCCGAAACCCGGGAACATCACGATAAACCAAAATCACTGCAGCAATCAGTGGAAGCACACAGGTCGCTCTCATATGTACAGGTGAAGCCCAGAGGGGGTGCCTGGCTGTGGGGGTCGGGGGGCTCAATCACAGGAAAGCGCTGGGGTTGGCGCGGGGGTCCTTCTGGTTCCTGTAGTGGTACGTCAGCCACACCCCCAGAATCTGGGCCAAGGACAAAGGGACAGTCGGTCAGCTGCACGGCTCCACCGGAACCCATTAGCCTGATACACAGGATGTGTGTGTGTGTGTGTGTGTGTGTGTGTGTGTGTGTGTGTGTGTTCTTGTACTTGCTACATAGTGAGGACTAGAATACGTATTTAACCAACAGAGTGAGGACATTTTAGCCGGTCCTCACTTCTTCAAAGGGCTGTTTGAAGGTCAAGACTTGGTTTTAGGGTCAAGGTTAGAATCAGGTTCAGGTTAGGTTTAGGGGGAGGGGCTAGGGAATGTGTTACATCAATGAAAGTCCTCACAAAGATATAAGTACAAGGATGAGTGTGAGTGTGTGTGTGTGTCGTTACGTGCATGTGTGTGTGTGGAGGTTCTTCTCCTTCACTGTCAGGGTTCTTCTGACAGGTTCTTCTGAGCGGTTCTGTCATCAGTCCTGCTTTCCAAGGGTTTACAGCAGAAATGTGTGTCTTGTTTTTCACTCGTTATAAATGAACGTGTTTATTACAGTTGTTATGTTCCCTGTTCTCCTGGGCCACAGTGACCCAGTGCTACTAGATAAAGAAAGGGTCTCTCTCTCTCTCTCTCACACACACACACACACACACACACACACACACACACACACACACACACACACACACACACACACACACACACACACACACCAGCTGATTCTGTTACTGTGCCTGAATTATAAACCATGCATCTACAACAACTGCTCCCAGCACTGATAATACTACTGGTCACATTTGGCTCCGCCCATCCACACACCTTTGGTCACATGGTTTGACGGTTTACCTCAGTGAAACTGAAGAAAAGTCCGATCCCGCCAACAAAGCGTAGAACTTCTCCAGCGTGTTCCTGGATCTTGTCAGCACACGGTAGGCAGGAGTGGTTGGGGAAACACGCCTGCGGGAGAACATGAGACACAGTACTTAACGAATCAGGTCCCCAAGTCACATGGCGCTTCCAGCTGGGCGGCGGCACAACTCACGGCGTCACAGGTGGCATTGGCATCCACCACCTTGAACCCGCAGCAGTTGAGGCTCTTCTCCACGTCCCTCTGGGTGCTCTCGGAGTTGTTCCAGCCGACCTCCAGCAGGTGGTCCTGCAGCAGCAGGCAGCAACATCTCACACGTGGTCGCCGCCAGCAGCCCCTTCCTGTCTGCCTCGCCACACTTTCACATTCGCTGCTCTAACTGTCGATCTCAGTCCCAGTTTAGAGGCTCAGGGTTTGACTCTGGTTCTCCAGGGTTTGACTCTGGTTCTCCAGGGTTTGGTTTTGTCTCTTGACTACCTGAACGAGCGGCGGGGTCGGCCTCCGTGTCAGACTGCCAACGCTCTCCACAGCCGCCGCCATTATAAACTGATATCAAGTCAGAATTCTGCTGGTTACCGTGACGCCATGATGGCCGCAATTCAGCCGGCTGACATGAGAGCAGAACAACACCCAAATCACAAGTCACCTCAAGTCAGGTCGAGTCAGGCCGCCGCCTCCTCCCCCCATAACTATGAATGACGCAGCATGACGGATGGCGGGTGATATGAAGTGTTTTTCTGTTGTTTCATATGTTATCTTTGAGTCATACTTTGGGCTCACGTGTGCTCATGGGCCAAGCACGCATGTGGTACCAGTTCACGTGAACTGGCTATATTTTGTGTGTCCTCTTGTTGTTGTTGATGTCAGAACGGCTCCAACTAGTCTGGTTTACTCAGGCCAGCTGTGAGGCCTCCTTGTCAGGCGTCTCTAACTTTCCAGATGTTCAGGAGCTTCAATAAGGTCACCTGCAGCTGTTCCTTTGATGTGCCTGCACCGGCAGGAGATCGCGGTGCCGTTTCTGACACTGAGGAAGTACACTGAGCAACTAAACACGGCGTCGCATCGTTTTCTCCTCCACTGGGAAACACAGAAACATCTTGATATCAGCGGGCGTCTGAGCTTCCTGTCTGGTAGTCAGACATCACTGCCCTCAGACAGGAAGCAGGCTGTCACGGCCTCAACAAGCAGCTGCATCACCCAGAACCAAGCAGAGGAACTCTCTGGCTACGCCGCCTCACGCCTGTCCTCCGACCAGCGACCCGAGTGTGGCGGACGATGAAGCTACGAGACGAGAAATAACTCAACGCTTTGCTCCTGGAAGAGAAACTCTGTTCTCCATTGAAAGAGGAAACAGGAGGTAAAAACAAGTGTGGAACGGTTCTCTGGTTCTCTGGTTCTCTTGTTGTCAGGAACCGTCCAACTAAACCTGTCTGACTGTTTTTTTCTTCATTTCTCTCCTGATGAGCTGCTGACCGGCCAATCAGAGCAGCTTCCTCCAGCCACCATTCAACTTCCTGACTGGGCGGAAACGACACTGGGAAGGCTGCAAACACTCGGGACCGTGTGTGTGTGAGTGTGTGTGTGTGTGTGTGAGTGTGTGTGAGTGAGTGAGAGTGTGAGTGTGTGTGTGTGTGAGTGTGTGTGTGTGAGTGTGTGTGTGAGTGTGTGTGTGTGAGAGTGGGTGTGTGTGTTTGTGTGTGAGTGTGTGTTTGTGTGTGTGTTAGTGTGTGTGTGTGTGAGTGTGTGTGAGTGAGTGTGTTTGTGTGTGAGTGTGTGTTTGTGTGTGTGTTTGTGTGTGAGTGTGTGTTTGTGTGTGTGAGTGTGTGTGAGTGAGTGCGTGTGTGTGTGTGTGTGAGAGTGTGGTGTGTGAGTGTGTGTGAGTGTGTGTGAGTGAGTGAGAGTGTGAGTGTGTGTGTGTGTGAGTGTGTGTGTGTGAGTGTGTGTGTGTGAGAGTGGGTGTGTGTGTTTGTGTGTGTGAGTGTGTGTTTGTGTGTGTGTTTGTGTGTGAGTGTGTGTTTGTGTGTGTGAGTGTGTGTGAGTGAGTGTGAGTGTGTGTGAGTGAGTGAGTGAGTGTGTGTGTGAGTGTGTGTGAGTGAGTGTGTTTGTGTGTGTGAGTGTGTGTTTGTGTGTGAGTGTGTGTTTGTATGTGTGAGTGTGTGTGAGTGAGTGTGTGTGTGTGTGTGTGTGAGAGTGTGGTGTGTGAGTGTGTGTGAGTGTGTGTGAGTGAGTGAGAGTGTGAGTGTGTGTGTGTGTGAGTGTGTGTGTGTGAGTGTGTGTGTGTGAGAGTGGGTGTGTGTGTTTGTGTGTGTGAGTGTGTGTTTGTGTGTGTGTTAGTGTGTGTGTGAGTGTGTTTGTGTGTGAGTGAGTGTGTTTGTGTGTGTGAGTGTGTGTTTGTGTGTGTGTTTGTGTGTGAGTGTGTGTTTGTGTGTGTGAGTGTGTGTGAGTGAGTGTGAGTGTGTGTGAGTGAGTGAGTGAGTGTGTGTGTGAGTGAGTGTGTTTGTGTGTGTGAGTGTGTGTTTGTGTGGGAGTGTGTGTTTGTGTGTGAGTGTGTGTGAGTGAGTGTGAGTGTGTGTGAGTGAGTGAGTGAGTGTGTGTGTGTGTGTGTGAGTGTGTGTGTGTGTGAGTGTTCAGCCTGGAAACGTCTCTCTCCTCCTCCAGAAGTATTGAAAGACATAAACGACCTGCTTAGATGAACCTTTGCTTCCTCCGTCGCAGGGGAATTGTGAGCTCACCAGTAGTTTAACGGCCAGAGTCTAAACATGCCATCGCTTGCAGCCGCTGCTTGCCAGGTGGCGCCAGTGGGATCTTACCTGCTGCTCCCGGTTAATGGCCAGGCAGGCGCTGGACACTGAGAACTGCACGATGAACACCAGGAACAGGACGATCATGTACTGCACCTCACTGTCAAGGACCATCGGACAGTCGGGGGTGAGAAAAAGGGTGAGGGAGGGAGACAAGGGAAGGAGATGGGGGACCCGGGGGAGGAGGATGGGGGGATGAGATGAGGGAAGCACACAAAGGAAGGAGACCTGAGGGTGAGACGAGGGAGGAAGACGCGGTGAGTCGCTCACTCCCTCCCTCCCACAGCGTGAAATGCGACGCTGCTCAGGATCTTGTTGCATGGCGCCACTGAGGGGCGGGGAAGGTAGCATAGAACCTTCTGGAGTCAATGAGCTCACATGGTACAAACCTCAAGCCTCAAGAACAGAACAACGGAGCCCGGGACAGTTGCAAGCATCAGTGTTTCTGGGAACGTCACAAATGGCATTCCCAGAAACACTGATGTTTGCAACTGTCCCGGGCTCCGTTGTTCTGTCTGGTGCTCGGATCAGGAACACATTCAGTACAGAACCTGTTCAGCCCAGAAGAACCACCTGACCTCATTAGCTCCTCCCACCTCCAGAGGCACTGCTAAGTTCCCACATCCCAGCAACCATCAGGAGTGACGCGGTGGCATCTCTCAGCAGCAGCAGGAGAACAAAGAGGGTTTGTGACCAAATCAAATTCTGGGCCACTAGAGGGAGCAAGTGAACGCATCATCGCCTGCGACGGAGGTTCCCGCAAAACCCTTTAACTCTGATATACAGACACATGACGACAAACACACAGAAACACACGTGTAAGCGTCTGCTTGCATGTCCTCTGTAACCACCAGAAGGATACGAAGAAGAGCAGGACCTGGTGGTGCTTCATGGCGCCGATCAGACCCGCCAGGGCCACGAAGAAGAGGAAGACGCCCACACCGATGACGCCCCCTACCACCTGGAAACTGGAGACCAGGCCAAACCACTTCCCCCACGCCGCGATGCCAATCATCAGCAGGCTCACCATCTAGAGGACGGACGTTAGAGCTGTCAGATCCTGTGAAGATCACAGTCATCAGAGCCTCTTTGATCTTCTTCTGAATTTCTGCTGAATCAGCAATTTGTTCATCTCGTCAAACGCCACGTCTTAAATCCACAAATCAAAAAGGAAAAACAGTAAAATAAAACTGTCTTTTGCCGCCCCTTCAGCGCAGCGCTGATCGTTTTATTTGAGGGGAAACTAACTTTCATTTCCCAGTTTCACTTTCTTACTGGGAGAACTGGTTACTGGCATTGCTCAGCAGGAATATTTGGAATGTGTGACAGAATCATCCTTGATGATGTCCACACCGCCACCAGCAGTCACAGCTCGTGCTGTCCACACTCTCACACGTCTGCAGAGATCTACGTGTGACATCACAGCCGCCGCTGACCTCCTGCAGCTTCCCGACTTCCGGCTTTCTGACGATTAAACTGCTGACATGAACGTTACTGTAGTTACACACACACACACACACACACACACACACACATGCTCTCTCACACACACTCACTCACTCACACACACACACACACTCACTCACACACAAACACACTCACACACACACACTAACACACACACAAACACACACTCACACACATGCTCTCACACACACACATGCTCTCACTCACACACTCACACACTCACACACACACACACACACACACACACAGATAAGAGTAACCAGAGAACTCAGGTGAAACCCGCAGGACGTCCAGCGGGCGTAACTGCACCCCCCCCCCCCCCCCCCCATCACCTGATTCCGGTGCATAATTGATTTGGCCGGTGTGTGACCTCATCTTCGTGACGTCACAACCAGCGTCTCCTGACAGACGTGTGGGCTCCGCTCGTCGCCGCGGCCGGGACTCACCACATAGAGGATGTTGAGCGCGCACAGCGCATGTTTGGAGCAGGTGAATCCAGCGCAGCCCATCACGAGCGATCGATCACCAATCACCAATCACTGATAATCGATAGAGCCGCCGGTGGACTCGCGACGTGGGTCAGGTGGATAATTCCGCTTCCCCGACGGAGGAGACGGTCAGCCAGCTGCTGCAGGTCGCGCCTGGAACGCACCAGCTGACGCGTCAAGAAGAGAGCGTGCACCGGAAAGGAGACGACGCGACTTCAAAATAAAAGCATATCATTTTCGTTTGTTTATTTATTTTTGAGGTATTTTTGTTTTCACACAGGACGCCCACTTCAGAGCAAGTATGGATCAGAATGTAGAGCGACGTTTTATTTTAACTTCACTCATCTTATGACAGGGACTCGACTCCGCGGCTACGACCTTACGCGCCAGTTCATCATCACCAACAAGTGAACAGAGAATGAACACAATCCAGCATTCAAGAGCATGGGATTTGTGAGGCCTGGTCTCTTGATAAAGTTCTTTCAGCTCCGGTGTTACATCGCAACATTGGCGTCAGGTAGTGCCTGCAGCCGGGCCGAGGCCGCAGGACGAGGACGGAGGAAGAACCGCTGAGGGACAACAGGAAACTTTGAGCTCTCACCCCAAAACTTCCTCTTTGTGCCTCCTGACATTCATTAAAATCATTTCATGAACTCATCAACCCCCATCTTCAGTCAACGCCCCTGTAACGATGTCCTGGAAAAAACAGCGACAACATCAGCTGGATGCAGCAGGTAGGAGTGTGCACGTGCAGGTAGGAGTGTGCACGTGCAGGTAGGAGTGTGCACGTGCAGGTAGGAGTGTGCACGTGCAGGACCTCTGGCTGGTCAGCACAGTCTGGGACATTTGACACTGAGCGCAAACAAAAATGTCATATTAGCTTGACAACAATCGGCTTCTGGGGAGCAGCTGGTTACGTTTGCTAGCCTGATGACGCCTGGCGTCCTTCCCTTCGGAACAGTGTTGGAGGCTGCAGGAGGATCCGGGATGACGTCACTGCATAACAACTGACTAACACGGACGTTTTGAAGACATGCTTTTATTCTGAAGATTAAACCGAACGATTCCAGTGTACGAGCAGGAGCAGACGCGGGCTTGATGTCCTCAGGAACGGTGACTCGGTGAGGGGCGGGCTCTAGAGCATTCAAGCCCGCTGATTGGCTACTGGTAGGTCCTGTTATTTCCTCAGAATATTCAGCGAACTCGGTGAATAGAAGCCGTGTGGGACCGCTACACGCATGCGCAGTCAGTTTTAGGCCATCCTAAAGATTGTGTGCTCCATGTTACTGTCACAGTTCTTTTAGTATTCTTTAGAGAACACACACACTCACTCACAAACACACACTCACATACGCCCCCCCCCCCCCCCAGGTCTTCCATCATGCGTCTCTAGGTGTTAAAGAACAAAGCCAGACTTCAGGTCCCTCTTTGCTTTGAGTCTGAGCCTCAGCCACAGATGAACCTGAGTCTGGACCAGGTGGAACCCAGAACTGGTTCATTTGTCGCTGGTTTAGAACTTAGAATCTCACCAGGGGAGAGTGGGAGGGGGGCTGGGCCACAGCTCCACCTGCTGGTGACACCAGGAATCGCCGGTGCGTCATTGACTTGAACTGTTACCATGGAGACATGCGTGGATGATTATTTTAAGCAGTTAAAAACGTTCTCATGAGTCAAACTCTTCTGTAGTACACTAATAAACTGTTTGTCTTGTGTTTAGTTAAATTAATATCGCCTCAATTAATGGTCAGTTGGATTGAACGGCCGTGATAATGGGCGGAGCTTGAATAGGCGCCTCCAGGAGCGAAGGTGAGACATTCCTGCTGTATGTGTGGTGCATCAGTCCAAGTTACCATCTCAGTGAGGCAGTGAGTGTCTGTGAGACTGGACAAATACATCATGTGACCAGAACCAGGCCTGTAAGGTGAGGGCCCTCCCTGCTGGGGCCTGAGGCCTCCTCCACACCCACCATCCTGACTCGCAGGCAGAGGAAACCAGACTGATTGTTGGAGCAGGAACACGAGCAGCACAAACAGACTCCAACTTTAGTGAGTTTCATACCAAGCAGTTCTGAAAACATTCATCTTCATATCATATATTTCAGTACTTTTATTCTCAGCTGTCAGACTTTCAAATAATGCACACGTCAGCATTTTTATTTTGACATTTATTGTGTACAAAAGAACTGAAAATATGACCATATATGAATATGTATTCTGTATTCATAGCAACACAGGAATACAAACATTTCATACTAACAAAAACTGAACCGTCTTTAAAAAAGGGCCACTGTTCAACATTGTATCAAAATAAAAAAACATGGAGGGCGCAACAAAAAACCACATTACATTCTTACAGTCCCACAAGAGACGCAGAGGTCATTGTTTTCACAGAAAACACTGCTGATCGCCGACCGCAGAGCAGTCGCCATTCATCTAACACTGACGTTCAGATGGGAGGTCAGGGGTCGTAGGCAAAGATGGCTGTACACCTACAGTGATGCTCAAGATTGTCACGCCACACACCAACACACCGGCACTTCCAGCTGAGCCGCATAGAGGCGGAGCTTCTGTATGATGCAGCTTCTTCACATTCCACACTGGCTGCTGTAGCACCGGAGCGAAGCCGGGCTCGACCGGTCAGTGGGCTCGGTGCTGCTCGGTGCTGAATGTTTCCACAGGATCAAGAAATCAAGCCGTTCCAAACTTGCTCAGGCTCAATGTTCATAATAAATCATAGCTGCAACTCAAGTCTGTCGGCCTTTTTCTTCATAAAGTGCTTCCTAACTTTCTGTAGTTGAGAGAAACGTGTTAGAGGAGACAGCACTGCAGACTCCTGACGCATGGAGCAACAGACCTGAAACGGTGTCACGACCACTGACGAGAATGAAGAGGAAAATGTGGGCCGTGCTGATGGCGCGGGCCGAGGCAGGCCCAGGGGCAGCAGCTGCAGACTTGGGGGAGGATGAGGAGGCTCGATTCAGTCTGCCTGTTAAAAATGATCAGATTAAAATCGACAGTTCCATCAGAGATCATCTCACAGCGCCAGAGTCCTTCATGTCCATTCATGTCTGTCCTGGCAGAGCTCGTGGCCCTGCAGCTGCCAGCTAGTGTCCATGCTGAGGGTGCTGGTTATGCGCTGGGTGGTTGGGGGGCAGTGGCGGTCCGTTGACTCCAGGGTGGTAGAAAGCACAGTTGCTCTCATACCTGCAGCTTCCCTTCATCATGAAGTGGCGACACACGGGCCGCTTGGACATGTCTGAGCAGGAGAAACACACAGTTACCACGTGACCAACAGCACCGGGCCCTCACCACCACCTGCTCCAGGACAAGCAACGCTCTCTGATCTGCCTACCGTTCATGTTGTTATGTCCTCCCCTGGGGCCGCCTCGCCCTCGGCCCCGGAAGCCCGGCTCCCCTCCTCGGCCCCTGCCGCCGCGGTGGAAGTGCCCTCCTCTGTGGGGCCCTCCCCTCATGGAGTCGTCTCCCCAGTAGTTGCCGTTGTCTCCTCGGCCCTGACCCGGCGGGGGCCCCATCATGCGCGGTCCTCCACCAGCATTGAAGGGCGGTCCATGGTTGTGAGGGGGTGGGGGATGGTTGAAGCGGGGGCCGCCAGGGGGGTTGTTGGGTGGGTAGCCGCTGTTCATGGGCATCTGCATGTGCATGTTCATGTTGTTGACGTTGTTGACGTTGTTGATGCAGGGGCCGTGACCCAGCAGACCCTGGTTGACTGAACCAGCAGAGACCAGCAGTGAGACAGGAGCAGCTGGACGCGCCGCTCCGACAGGGACAACTACACGAGTGTACTGCACTCACCTGGAGGTGGTCCACCCTGGTTCTGGTTCTGGGTCTGTTGCAGGGAACCCAACAGCTGCTTAATCTTATCTGAGAAGTCGGGCTGCTTGATGAGGTCTTCAGTAGACTGGTTCCCAGACGCCCCCTGAACACAGACCACCCCATCAGACAACCTCAAACAGACATTCGCTCTACAACTGCTCTGGGATTCAGGACTACGTTTTAGTAAAGCATTACTACTAACACCTACCCCCCCCCCCCCCCCGTGCTAACTATGATTACCATGATGGATGAGAGCAGCTCCTGGACGTTGACCGTGGGGGGGACCGGGTTGTTGACAGTGTTGGTGGCCTGAGGACTGCGGGAGCTGTTGCTCAGGTTGACCATGAGGTTGGCGAGGACCGGTGGCAGTTTGGAGCCCTCGTTTTGGCCCAAGGCAGAGCCCTGCTGAGATGTGGTGTCCATGGGCTCCGTGTACCCATCGTCCAGCACCGATGAGTCCTGCAGACAAGGGGACCAGAACCACAGCTCATGAGACACATGTATCTAAGGGAGAACCGGCTGGGACACGATGATCGTGTGTCCAGTTCTGACCTCGTCCAGCGGGATCAGGCGTGGAGGCATGGGCTCGTAAGGCTCTGGGTCGGGCTCGTGAGGACTGTCAGGCACACTAGAGAGAAGTCAGGATGAGAGGGTTGTGTTACACATCACAATTTCTCATGAGGACTTCTAGAAAATGTTCTTGTGGACGCTTTTAATTTCTCTTCTGTATTTCGTATTTGTGACACAGACCCCTGATTCTGGGCGTTACCTCTCTTTGCTGAGGAAGATCTCCTGCAGGATCCCCATCTCACGATCCCTCTGGGTGAGTTTCTCTGTGCTGTTGGCCCCGGGGGTGACCAGACTGCCGGCCAATGTCAGGGGCCTGGGAGGTGTCCAGGGGACCCTCTCCTCCATGGTGTCATGGGAGAGTCGGCGGGCCATTTCAAAGGTCTGCCTGTCCATCATCAGTTCCCGTTTGGCTGCCTCACCAAAGTCCTTGATCTTGTTGACGTTGACTTTGAATGAAATTTAATAAAATGGTGAATACTTTGAAAGGTGGGCAGGACCCAGCAGAGCTGATCACCAGTACGTTATCAGTCTGTGGTTGAATACTTGGGCGGAGCCTCACCTCTCTCCGTCTCGTCCAGGTCAAAGAAGAAGTAGTGTTTGAGCTGCTCCTCCTCTGCCCAGTGAACCGTCTTCTTCTTCTTGCCCTTCTTAGTCAAGCTTTCTTCTTCGCCCCGAGGTTCTGCCAGCGCGTTTGGCTTCTCTCCTACAAGCAGCACCGAGAAAGGACACTCATATTCAACAAGAAATCGGTCTGAAGATGGAATGAATGTTCAGTTTCCTGCATGAGTCTCGTTGTTAGGAGACGAGTGGGTGAGTGACTGAGGACCTCACCGTTGTCTGAAGGATCCGGGTCCTCAGAGGGCACAGGGGTCCCGGGCTGCTCTGGCTCCTGGTTTTCATCACCCACTGTGGCAGAAGCAGCAGTTTCTGGAGAGGAGGGTTTAGCAGCAGAAGAGGAATACGCAGACGGTTTGCTGTCAAATGGACTCGCCTGGGGGAGAAGGAGAAGAAGAGTGAGGCGTCTGGTCGTGTTTCAAAAATGTTAACTTTGGAAACGCAGAGTTTCTAAACATGCTCTGAGTGAAGAGGTGATCTGACTCAGCTACTTATTCACTGCTGCAGCTGCTATTTATGCCGCAGAGGAGAAACGACTACAAAGTCCATCGTGCTCAGTTCGTTTGGAGGGCCAGTACCAATCAGCAGGAAGGACTTCAACAAGTTAACATCCATAAATACTTCAGAGAGTGACTTGATTTCCTCTGAGCTCTGAGTGCTTTGTCAGCAACTCCAGGAATGTTTTCAGGTTTCGGCGGTGAAGAAACACAGTGGTGACCAGTACCTTGTTGGAGGTGGGCGAGACGGCCTTGGGGTTGGCGGCGGCGGCAGCAGAGGGTTTCTTCTTCTTGATCTTGATTCCAGGCACCGGAGCAGAGTTGAGAGCATCGAGGAACCCTGTGCACTCCATAGCTGCAGCAGAGAAGGAAGATCACCAATCAGCTGTAGGGACGCAGCCATGACGTGAGCTGGTCATTAAGGTGCTCAAGCAGAAACTCACGCTGTGCTGGGATGATCTTGACTTTGATCTCTTTGGCAGAGTTGGAGGGTGTATTCAGTGGTTTATACTTCTTCTCCAGAGGAGGAGCATCTGATAGACCAGAGCTACGGAGGGAACACAGAACATGAGAACGTGTTACAACAGTCCTCAACCACCAGAGGGCTACAGTGAGTCACATGATGCTGAGCAGGATAAATACCCGGGCCTCTTCAGAACTGGGGGCTTGATGTTGTACTTGTCCCCCAGCTGTGGTGCGGTGGGGGTCTTCTTTGCTGGGGCAGGACTGGGGTTGTCCATCTCTAGTCCTGCGTGGCAAAATAACATCAATTTGTTTTCATGTGAGAGCTTTTAAAGCGGAGCACAGCCGTGTGAGGTGAGGCGGGGAGGGTTACCAATGGAGCGAATCTTGGTGTGACTGGGAGCGTGAGCTTTAGGCTTCTCCTTCTTCTTCTCCTCATCGCCACTCTTCTCCTTCACATCTCGCAGTGGCAGCTTGCTCTCCTCTTTCTTCCTCTTCTTATCTACAGTATGAATACAGACTTAAAAACACTGGAGGGAAACAGAAACTAGCAGTGAAAGGTGATGACCTGCCGTCCATACCAGCAGGAGAGTTGCTGCTGCTCGACACACTCTGGGAGTGGATCGTTGCCATCCAGCCATTGACCAGCACGGACGCCAACTTCCTCAGCTCTAAAAATAGAAGACAAGAATAACACTTAATGTGGAACACACACGCACGCGCACACACACACACACGCGCGCGCGCACACACACACACACACTCCAAACAGCATGTGTGAGAGACCTGAAGGTAAACTGACCGTCTGTCTCTGCGCTCTTGCTCAGCTGCTTCACCAGCTTGGCCGTGTTGTTCTGGAGAGGCGGATAAATCAGCGGGTTAAACAGAACCGGTGCTGGGGCGTATTGTGGGTGTTCTGGTGAACAGAGTCAGTACCTGTTTGAGGTGGTCAACGGTGAGAGGAAGCTTCTGCAGTGTGCGGAGGATGAGCTGCAGCAGAGGGGTGTTGTTGGTGGTTTTGGAATAAGTGAGCCAGGAGTTGAGCAGCCGGTAGCCCCCGACTCTGATAAACCTGGAGAACCAAGACAGAAGAACTGACTCAGAATCAAACTGGCACTCCTTGATGAGCTTCTACAGTCTTAGTTCTCTTGGTTCTGTTAAAGTTCCACGTCCCAGGCTGTCTTTCTCAGCAGCAGCAGCAGCCTTTTGTTAAGGGTTGAGTTTGTTCCTAAAACCCAAACTTGTCCCTGACCTTAGAAGGTTGTTAGTCCATCAGTTGGTGGATCATTCTGATCCCTTTTCTTTCCTCAGTTAGGGAACACAGAATCTAGCGGGTGGAGCAGTGGAACACAGATCAAAAACAAACCCTTGACACGGGGGGGGGTTCCAGAGCAGGCCTGGGAACTTGCCATTTTTTTTCCAACATTGTGATGCTTTGGTGGAGATTCAGGAACATTTCATCAACCTTTATGAACAAAGTCAGACGCTCTGTAATACGTTGGAAACATTTCCAGATATGATAGTTCAAGTGCTCTTTCATTAGGATGAGGTTCTAGAACCCACGAGGGTTCTGGTGCGGTTCGGCTGGAGGGCATCAAACACCTGTAAGTGCACAAACAAAACCTGACGGTTGACATGAAACACAGACGGTCCTTCCAATCAGCTCACCTGTTGAGAACATCGTGTGACTTTGTCTGCAGCAGGATGTTCAGGTACATGCATCGACTGACCATCTTGCTCGACGCTTTCATCAGGCTGCAATAAAGAAAGTTGAAGTATTAAAATACCACTGAGTACAAATCTGACACTACACTTCTACCAGGTCGAACAGCCGAAGGAATGTGTCTCTAACAACAAGCTTCAGCTCCTCACCTGAACACCTTAGGAACGCCCTCCAGGCTGCGGAGCTCCCCGTCCCTCCCCAGCAGAGCCTCCACACCCTTTAGAATCTCTCTGGGGTCCACTGGTCCCCCTGCCATACCTGAAACACACACCTCAAGCAATGAATACACACACAGGCAGGGCACACGCCTATCACATGCTCTCACTGTTATGACTGAGATCAAACTGCAGCTCAGTGAGGGGTATTTGCCTGCCAGGTAGAGTCGGACGCTGCACGGAAAAGACCAGATTTTCAGGTACATTTGGACACCCCTCCCCCCAAAAAGCCTCGAAAAGCCACGGATTCCTGTGTCATTTAAGTGATGCACCCACTGGTGGGGACAGGAGCTGTTCACTAGAGTGACGGGGCCGCGCACAGCGCCAGAACCAGGAGAGCACACAAGCAGCCTCATCCCATCAGCAGCATCTTCATCAGCCGCCAGGACCAGACCCTCCTGACCGGCTCTCCCCAAGACGACCATTACAGGAACACAAACTATTTGGAACCACTGGTCAGACAGGGTCCCATCACAGCTGTCAACCTGTCAATCATCCAGCAGCCTCAGCCTGCTGCCTCATACTGGAGATGTTTGGAGTGTTTGATGAGGCCAGCGCAACGGCAGGACGGCAGGGGCGGGACGACCGCTCGGCCCTCGCCGCCAGAGGTTCTCCTCTCTGGGACTTGCAGAACGTGGTAAGACATTGGGTCTGGTATGACGCTGACATCTGTGTGTGAGGTCATTTTCTATTCTTGCTCAGACTTGGACGAACGAGAGCAAAGCACTGCAGAGAATAAAACTCATATTCGCAAAATCAAGTTTCTTTGTAAATTAATTTCCCCCTAATTAAAAACTTACTTTTCAGAGTTTGAAGACAAAAACTCAAGAGAAAAAACACTACACTTTATTACGTTTCAAATGATTACTTTGACACATTTGTCTCCCGTAGTTAAGTGGAAAAATTAGTTATTTGAGGAATATTTGCAAGAAAAGCTACTAATTAGGATTTATTAACTTTTTAATCACAGGTCTATCACAATCAAATAAAACTGTAGTTCAAACAAGAGACAGGAACATCGATTGTGTCTTATTTTAAAACCCTCTACTCATTAATATGGTCTCTACTTTTACAAAGTACCTCCAGGGTTCAACAGTGGATGACAGACTATGAACAATGGGATGCTTGAAACTGAGGGGATGTCAGTGTCAGTCGCCCTGCAGTGGTTACCAGCCTGAGGAGCATCCATGTTGGACCAGGGTACCGTTACTGTCGTCATCAGTATTTGTACCACTGAGGAGGTACGAGTCAGGACTTTAGTGCCCCCTACAGGGGTAAAGTGTGCACAGACGCAGTCACTGTGTTGGGTGATGAATTACACATCAGAGATCTGAATTAGAAATGAATACATTAGCTCATAGTCACGTGACAATGGCAGAGCCACCACACATAAAACTGACAAGAACTCTTAACGAGAAGATGTCTGATTAAAATCATCGCAGTTCTGAATAAACCCATTGAGATTAACCCTAACACAGCCAAAATAGTGACTTGTCTTTTGTGAAGGTTCTAACTCTTCTGCAAATAAATCAATTAGGTCAAAGGTCTTCTGGCAACCTCCACATGGCTCATGGTAAAATGGCTCAGCCTGACAAGCATGCACGCATGTTTTCTGTGTTTCTGCATTTGGATAAACTGCTTCAGTGCTAATGAATGAACAAACAACGCTGGCCCATATCAGTTCATTGGAAATGTCATGATGTGAGGAATCATTTAGGTCTTACCCGTGTTACTGTTGTAGTAGAAGTTTTATATAGTCTCAGACCTCCACAACACTGCAAATAACCAATGCCTGTAAATGTCACAATTGTTACACAAGTACAAAGTCAGTTGGAACATGACCTTCTTCCTGGTCGTAGGTGGAAAGAACATTATCAGGAACACTGTGGTGTGACTACATTTCTCACTGGTACAGTAGAACACGCCCCCCCCCCCCCCCCCCGTTATTCACTCATGTGCCAATTCAGAACTACGAGGAGACAGAAAAACCAAACAAAAGCCCGTCGCGGACGCCCGCGGTTATATAAGGCAGCCTGTGAGGCCGTCACCGAGCCCGACATGTCACAGCGGAGAAGTGCGGCGGAGCTGCCTGACAGAGGGGAGGGGGCAGCGCAGAGCCCTCCCCCCGTTAACCACCTCGGCGGCGCCACAGCAGCGGCCACACGAACAACAATGGCTCTCGAAACGAAGACAAAGCGACGAGCACCACACTTCCAGCAGACCATCTGGAGGCAGACAGGGCTGTGCACGTCATGTCATAATTTCAGATTTATAAAACAAAAAAGGCAAAAACATTCCCACATGCCGCTCCGAGGAGAGCCCCGGGAGCGTCCGACAGCGAGGGGCCAGCGACTAGTCCACCATTTTGTCAGTCCGACTGTTTGCGCTCGGCTTGAGTCATCCTGCAATCTTTATCCACAGATTGCCGAGTAAAGGATGCCGAGGGTCCCTGCGCTATTACCGCCAATTCAACACACAGTGCTTCATAAAATGTCCACAATCCCATACTAACGCAATCTTTATGTATAGATTGCGGTGGTTATTCGTTCCGTGGAGCAGCCCAAACAAAACAACCCTGGCAGGCAAAAAGTCCGATTTCATGAGCTCATACTTGCCTTCTACTGCTACGGCAATCTTTATGAGTAGATTGCTTATTGTTAGCCTGTATTACGATTTACCGGTTACTTTTACTTTTATTTGAACAACTCGTCAATTCCGTCTCACACACGAAGAAACGGAGCCTGACGTCTCCGTCCACTTTCCTGTGTGAGCTCATACTAAACATGGCTAAGTTCTGTCCAAATTGATTTCAGGCAACAAGCTAACGTTCGGTGCCTGCTAGCCAGCTAGTGCTAGCCTCCTATCTGCGACTGTTGTCATTTTAATTGCTACTGTTCAACTTAACTTCAAAATCAACTTACTCTTAGTACTATAGGTCCTCAACGTCTCAGGTATATTATACTGTGCTTTTCGGGCACTTATATCTCACATTTGATAAACTGTATATCGTCAACCTTCATGGTTTTAATACCAAATGAAAATCATGGGTGGGGCTGTGGTAGCTAAAGGCTAGCCTTTCCTTCGGGAACAAACAGGAGGCAAAAATAGTAATCAAATGTCCATTACTTGAAGAAAAAAATTTGAATTTGAGCAGTTGTTCGACGTCCTCGACGATTCAGTCTTCAGCAAAGAAATTTGATCTGAAAAACACACAAGAAAACATACATTTAATTTCGATTCTCTCGCAAAAGGCGTCATCCGTAGTCTTTGTAAAAAAGAAAAAAGAAAACATCTTTTGATTTTCTGAACACTCAGGAGGGAGCTTGCTTTAAAACGAAAAATATTCAAAGTCATTCCCGTTTTCTTTGTGACTGCACTTACCTTTGACCAAATCCAGGAATGAGCTTGAGAAGGAGGGACTTCGCTTTTATACTACGTGACGCTTTTTACGTCACAGCAGTGCGTTTTCGGTGAAACAAAATGGCGGACAACTAGCCGTTTATCTATGGTCAAGGACGTAATGGCGTGTGGCGCAGTTTGGAAACCGTTAGGTTGAATATTTCCCTAGATTTGCCAATAAACTTTATTATTTTTTCTTGTTTGGATCAGAATACATAATCCTTGCACATTCTGTTGATGCAACTGTTTATATATAGTTTTTAATACTTATATTTGAAATTTAACATGTCTTCAAAATGGCGACTGTTGAGCAGGCCCGGAGCACGAGGGCTGCGAACGTCACTCACATAGAAATTTCTAAGATATCACACATTTTATAGAAGCAGAAATTGAGATAGGTAGATATGATATTCCACACCGTTTCACTTTTCATTGGTAATGAAATGAATTAAAAATGGAATATTAATTATTACATCAGTGACATCACCTGATCCCTGACCTTTCACCTTCAACCCATACATGGCAGAAAAAAATGGCTGCCTCCTTGCAAAACATCGCGAAGGTTTTGTGCCGAGCATCGCCTTGGATTTTACATCCATTACGACAATACCAGGTACTTTTTTCATACACAAACCCGTCATCGGATTGCTATATTTGCTGGCTCTATTTGCTTGTGTTATTAGAAGAAACGAAAGCCAACTCTATGCTAACCACTCATTGGTTATTGCCGAGCAGTCGAGCTAGCAAAGATTAGCTTATAGGAACACCCGAGAATGATGGAAATTTTCCCTGCCTAGAGTCAGTATCCTAATACTTTTATAATAATAGAATAATAATGATGATAATAATATTTTATGATTGCAATAGCACGCCCTGCGACCCAGTAATATTTAAAATTCATTTCTGCTAACATTCCGTCAATCAACGCCACCTCGTCATACAGATTGAATATTTTCAGCACAGTAATTTGCTGTAATTAACACAACCTCCATTTCAACATCAACGTTTTTCGATGCAAACGTTTGATACAAAAATAAATTTATTGAAATTGTCTGTCCTCAAACGTTGTAATATTTCTCCTCCTCTTGTTACACAATTAGATGCCAGTGATTGGATCTTTAAAATCAACAAAGTAAAGAAGCCGAGCTGAATGTTGATACTTGCATTACCTGATTATGCATTTGGTAGTTCTGATCAAGCCAACAGACTGTTATCCATATTTTTCCTCATACTTATGCTTCGAAACCATCCATCCATTTTCTTCCCTAAACCTGTGAAGTGTGTTTGTTTTTGGTTTTTGGTTTGTTTTTTGTTTTTTTTGGGGGGGGGGGGTGGAGCCTATCCCAGTAGCCTTCCCCCTGGACAGGTCACCAGTCCATGGCAGGGCCAACACATAGACAGACAACCATTGGCTCTCCCAGCCATGCCTACGGTCAATTTAGAGTCTGGATTAACCTGGTCCCTCTTGATGTCTTTGGACTGTGGAGGAAGCTGGAGTACCAGAGAGAACCCAGCAGGAACAGGGAGAACATGGAGACTCACACAGAAAGTCTTGGTGGGCATTCACTTCAGATCCTTTCTGAGTCCTTCTCTCTCTGGACTCCTCTCTGAGGGAGGTCAGGGTTCAGTCTAGTGTTGAGGTCGTGGCCAGTGGTCTTGCTGACCACTGCTCCACTGTGCTGCCTGCTTCAGAACCATTATAAGAATAATAAACACACAGGCTGCACGGTGGAGCAGTGGTCCTCACTGTGGCCCCCCAGCAAGAAGGTTGTGGGTGGAGCCCCGGCTGCAGC
This sequence comes from Aulostomus chinensis, assembly GCF_037954235.1. NCBI lineage: Eukaryota > Metazoa > Chordata > Actinopteri > Syngnathiformes > Aulostomidae > Aulostomus > Aulostomus chinensis. Next base: position 19,753,345 of record NC_141341.1, on the reverse strand, counting down.
ACGGGGTCTTTCTGGGTGAGTCTCCATGTTCTCCCTGTTCCTGCTGGGTTCTCTCTGGTACTCCAGCTTCCTCCACAGTCCAAAGACATCAAGAGGGACCAGGTTAATCCAGACTCTAAATTGACCGTAGGTGTGGCTGGGAGAGCCAATGGTTGTCTGTCTCTATGTGTTGGCCCTGCCATGGACTGGTGACCTGTCCAGGGGGAAGGCTGCTGGGATAGGCTCCACCCCCACCACCCTCAACAGGAGAAAAGGGAGAACATGGATGGGTGGATGGAGGGATGGAGGGATGGGTGGACACACACACACACACACACACACACACACACACACACACACACACACTGTACAAAGTAGTCTTTTCTTAATCAACATGGAAGGAGTCTGATGCCTTGGCTCGCCCTCTGTGTCAGACAGGAATGCGCTACCCTTGAAGAACATGTCTCTTTGAGGCCGTTGACTTTGTTTCTTATTTTTCTTGTTTCTTCCTCTGACATCAGGACAAGTTGAAGGTTACTTCCCTGTCTGTTTTGTTCTGACTTGTCCCAGATAATTGACTCTTGGCTCTCTGGAATATCACAGATGAAGGACAACTCAAATTTCTTGGCTGCCATTGGTTCACATTAATTCACATCTAAAAGAGGATCTGTAGCTAGGATTGTTTTCAAGAACTGTTGTCATCATGGCGAGGAACATGGCGGCCAGAACACTGTTGATGCTGTAAAGCTGTGTCTCACTGGCCCGGGCGGTCTTCCCTTCTGGGGAAACGCATTGTGATTATGATAGTGGTTGAGATGAATGTGTGTTCACAGTGGATATCAGCGAGAACTCCCTCACTTCTCCCTCCATGTGCACCTCCGAGTCGCTGGTACTGCGTAGACGAGTCTCCAAAGGAAGGGGACACTGCAAAGAACGTCTCTCGCTATGTAGACAAACCCTGGGACTACATGGAGAGTGAAGGTACGTCAAGACGACACAAGCCTGATCAGGAGCACCTTCATTTGGGTTTACCTATCAATGAATGTCCCTTCACAGAGTACATTGAGAAGTACGGAACCAATTCAGTGTGGGCTGGTTACAGGAGGAACCACAAAGGATCAATCCCCCCGCAGAAGACTCGCAAGACCTGCATCGTAAAGTGTCTCATAATTCACTCAGCTAAAATCCTGTCGATGAGTGCCATGCATGCAAGTGTCCTCTAAATGACCTTCTGTCTCCTAGAGGGGAAACAAGACATGTGGAAACCCCTGTCCAATATGTCGAGATCCAAATGTGATTATCAGCCCCCAGGTGGGTGAGCACAGGTTTTCCTCACTCAAATCACAGATCTGAAGTGTTGCTGGTGTCCACCCCCATCTTCGCCAACAGGAGGCGCTAGCTGGCGTGTCTCCTCTCATGTTTGATTGTAACACATTTCTGCATAAACTGTTGTCTCTTGGCTGCAACTAATGATTGGTTTCCTCATTCATGATAAAACCCAAAAACATCCATCACAGTGAAATGTTCAGATCTCTTCTCCACCCACGAACCTCCCAAAACCCCGTGAATGGACTATGGTCTTAAAATGAATGAGAATGCTAGAGATGGGGCTCCTGATCCGAGGACGGTGGTCCGGTGCTGGCTGCGCCCTCCTTGGTTCGGTTCTAAGTCAGACCTGCTGGAGATTCAGCCTCATGTCTTCTCTTGTAGAATGTGAAGCTGTTGCAGCAGTTCATCTGCCCGCACTCTGGAATTCCCTATGACCCCACTCGGACTGGTAAGTCAACATGTCACATGTCATCAGAGTGGGCGGGCCTCCCAGGTGATGGACAGAAGTCTCATGTTCTTGTGGTTTCCTCAGGTGTGTGCATGAAGCAACAGAAGATTTTAAATCAGGCGATCAACACAGCACGAGATCAAGGTACGTCCTTTTAATACGGTTGATTGTTCCAACTCACTCTCCTCCTATTAGCTGTCATGTTTATTTTACATATATTACTGAAAATGTCTTCATGACATTTTCACATTAAGTTAATCTTTACACTTGAGGTGGACGCTCAGAATGTGTCCTCAGTAACGCCCTCCAGTGGCAGCTGAAGTGCTTCCTGTCCAAGCAGTGCAGATGTTTCTGAAGCTGCTGCCCAGCAGCCCAGACACTCCTGACATACTTCAGGTATCAAGCATCTCTCAGGAAAGTTACTTCACATCCCACAAGCAGAAATCTTACTTGTAGAAGTGAGAATCAAGTGGGATCATGGGAGGTGATCCAGTGTTGGCTGGCCAGGAGGGTCCAGGGAGACCAGAATATCATAGGAATCAACTGTCCCTGGAGCTTCTGTCTGCTGATATTTATGCTGAGACTTCACTTCCAGTTCTTTAACTGTTGGGAGGGTTCTGTCAGCCCAGGTAACCATGGCAACCAGCCCCCCTCCCCCAATCAGCAGTGTTGGCAAAGGTCGTATATTCATCGAACACGTAGAGACAAACGTCACGCCTTCACTGTTATAACAGACGTAGTCGTTGCAGGGAAAACAACACATCAATAAGCTTGTTCCTGGAAGTGACCTCGTCCACAGCAACAGGGTTAGCCCCGCCTCTTCCTCCTAGTGGAAGATTCCTACCAGTCCCTCAGTCAGAGTTGCTCTCTGCGAGGACCCGTAGTGTGAGGAGGTGTTGGGTGAAACCGGGTCCAGATGACTAAAATTCAGCTGCTGGTTATGAGATGTTCAGCTCTGCTTTGGTGTCGCTAAGAGCTGACGTGTTCTTCCAGGTCTGCTTCCCTTCCAAGTCCCGTATGTGGACTTTGAAGAAGAGGATTACTCCAATTCCCATGATGCCGTGGGATGCACGACACCTTCCCCATCCTTGGTCTCTGGTGACACCTGGTATAAGTGGTATACCCACATAACGCCTGACGAGAAGGAAGTGGCCAAGGTCAGGAAGACCTACAAGGCTTATCTGAAGCCGTCGATGATGCTGCAGTGATTCCTGCTCATGAAATAAAGACTGCAAAAAGAAAACACTGGCTGAAAAATTCTTTATTGTTTGGACTTCATAGCTCTTAACCCACAGACCATTTATCAATGCAGTTATGTCCTGTGTGTATGGAAGCCTCGTACCAGTCAACCCAGTAGGATGGTACAGTCCAGAAAGAAGCTCATGGACCCCCCGTCATCGTCAGTATCGGTGTAAGCTGCGCTGAGCGGTCCAGATGGAGCGAGTCAGTGAGTCCCAGCAGCAGCGCGGGTCCTTCACGGGTTGACCTTGTTGACCATCGTCTCTCCCAGAGCCTCCAGGACTTCCCGCTTGTAGTCATCGAAGTCTCCATCGATCTGGTTGATGGTGCAGTCCTCCACCACCCACAGCTGGCACTGGGTCTCCGTGATGAGCCGGGCGTCGTGACTCACGATGATCACAGCTGGACCGGAAGGGACAGACTAGCGTTAGGACTCGGCCGCACGGATGCTCAGGACCGTCTTATGTTTATAGACCATCGCTGCTGGAAGCCAGACCGCCTGTTTTTAACCCGTTTGAACCTGCTGCCTCCACCAGAGAAACGACAAGTCAGTGTCTTGGTCACAGACGCTTAAAACATCCGTACAAAAAGAAGAATATCTGCTGAAATATTAGTTTATTTCTGCTCTAAAACGATCCTTCCAGCTCTGAATTCAAACCTGAAATCCAAAGTGGAGTTTTAACATCCACCGGCTGTTCCCTGACATGGAGCGAGGACGAGAACACAGAGCGTCAGCAAGTCAACGTTGCTATCTGCCGAGACATTGTGACTACCATTACACAGACAGGTGGTGATAACCTCATCAGTGAGACAAGCGCTACCTACAGGACGCGTGGGAGAGGATTCCACTCCTGTGGAGGAAATACTCCTCACCTCCTTTGTACTCATTGATGGCCTCAGACAGAGCGTCGATGGACTCGATGTCCAGATTGTTGGTGGGTTCATCCTGCAAGAGTAAACAAGTTCTCATAGAAGCTTCAAAAATAAAAAAGCCAAAGTAACACAGAACCAAAACAAAGATGAAAGCAAGGGAAGTGTCGGAGGTGCAGGGGTCTGTCGTGCTCTGCTTCAGTTGTTTCTGACTCCGCTTTCTTTGAAACAATTCTTTGTTTCTGAACTTATTCAAGCAAGTGGATTACTAGAATCTCCAGTTTCTGAACTTATTCAAGCAAGTGGATTACTAGAATCTCCAGTTTCTGAGCTTATTCAAGCAAGTGGATTACTAGAATCTCCAGTTTCTGAACTTATTCAAGCAAGTGGATTACTAGAATCTCCAGTTTCTGAACTTATTCAAGCAAGTGGATTACTAGAATCTACTGTGAACCCAACCCTGTTATTGGATGTGAATGAATATTTCTCTCTCTCATTCTGAGAGATTCAGTCAGTTGTTGTGGCTCTTGTCCCCTGAATGACTCTGAAATGGGTTCAGGACACAGCAGCAATAGCATGCGTGCTAAAGGTTAGCTTCCTGTTCCTGCTTCATCTGATGGGCTCTGTTCTGAGTTGGTATGGAAGTTATGAAGTCTTAGGTTCCATCATCAGGTAAACTGACAGTTTTGCCAATAACTCTTTTCATTAAAATGGTAACTCCTGCTTCAGTTTTCCTTTCCACTTTGGTGAAATCCACAAGTATTTTGGTGAGCAGCAGGATTTACCGTCACTCTGCTCCTGGACACGATCAGAATCCCGCCTAGCTGACTTTGTTTTTTTCTGCACATGTGGGATACATTTTAAAATGTCATGTTTTAGTCTCTCACTTTTTTTGACATCAGTTTGTGTTTACTGTATGATATTCAGAGAAAAATAAACAGTTGAATACATTAAAAAGTTGTCAGGATCCCGTCTGACAGGTGCTTTATGGAATATTCAACTGACAATGGAAGACTGGAGGTGAGTTGCTATGATCCTCCACTATGACAGCAGCAGCGTTACTGGATCTTACCAGGATCAGAACATCCGGCTGGCGGCAGGCAAGTTCAGCAAACACGACTCGGGCTTTCTGGCCACCTGTTGGAGAGCAAATCCACACACCGGATTAGAAAAGTCTCTGTCCCAACACGGAGAGTCCTCGCTCTAATCCTGCGTTCACACGGACGATCAAAGACAGAGGCAGGAGAGAGAAGACGAGAGAAGGGCCCTACATCAGACCAGCCCAGCGGAGCAGCAGCTCTGCTGGGACTCAAGTGTCACTCCCTAATTCAGTCCTATCTTATTCATCGAGCCAAAAGCTGTGCAGCACCCATCCTCAGAGCTGCTGCACAGCCATATTCTTTCATCTTAACAGACCAGGTTCCGACATTTCGCACAAAACCGATCGCAGACGATTACGGAACAGTCCAGGAAGGACTCGCCCACGAGGCTGCTAGCGCTACTTAGCCCTGTGTGGGTTAGAACCGTGACTTCTAGCTACCGTGTGACTGGGTCCGTAAACATGGAATAGCCACGGATCGATGTTACTAGTCAGAAAGAGAAATCATGTTTCTGCAGCTGGTCCCTTGAGATAATCATAGAAACTTAAAATGGCCGACAGTGGTGAGTTTGGGAAACATCTCCATGGTAACGGCTCCCTCCCCCAACCAGAAGCACTTGTACACTAAGCGATCATGGGCAGTATCAGGAAAGTGTAGTGTTTCTCCTACAAACAGGGGCAGGAACCATCAACCCGAACTCTCGTGGTGAGTCAACCTTGGATGTTTGTGACATCACAACTGATCATCAACTCCTCTTTGGAGAAAATAGGAGGGTTTTCCTTGTGGAGCCAAGGGGGGCGGTCCCTGTAGCTTTTGCACTCCATGTGAATGCAGCACCATGGTTCATGTTCCTACCGGACAGTTTGGAGATCTGGATGGTGTGGGCGTGGCTCTCCAGGCCAAACCGTCCCAGGCACTTCCTGCCGTCCTGATAGGGAAGGTTGAAGTTCCTCATCAGGTACTCTGTAGCGGTCTCCTCCATGTTCAGCTGATCGGCGTACTGCTGGTTGAAGAAGCCGACTTTCTGCAGGGACCAACACACACAAGGCACAGCTCCTCCTCAGGGTAACGACCAGTGATGTAGAACCCAGCAGTTAGCACATGTGGTCAGAGGGTGAGGAGGGGGGAGGGGGAGTAAGGGGGAGAGGATGAGGAGCCTGAGGTTGGGGGGTGAGGAAAGTGAGGAGGTGGGAGAGGAATTTAGGAGGCTGAGGAGAGTGAGGAGCCTGAGGTGGGGGGAGAGGGTGAGGGGCTCCACTGCTGGTAGATGCTAACAGTTAGCTACTCACCAAACGGTGATTCTTCCTCATCTCACCCTTGGTCTGAAAACAAGGACGTCCTGGTCAGTGGTGAGTCAACGCTTGGCAGGAATTAACTTCTGCTAACCTGCTTACTTACAGGGTTGATCTTCCCAGTCAGCAGCAACAGCAGGGTACTCTTCCCAACGCCGTTGGGTCCCACTATACAAACTGGAGGGAGATAAAATAGTCCAGTTAGAACTGGAATAGCAGTGGGACATGGAGGGAGGAGTCATTTCACCACCCTGAACTGATGCGTAGAGCGAAGCAGTTGCCATGACCTCAACACTAGACTGAACCCTGACCTCCCTCAGAGAGGAGTCCAGAGAGAGAAGGACTCAGACAGGATCTGAAGTGAACGCCCACCAAGACTTTCTGGGTGAGTCTCCATGTTCTCCCTGTTCCTGCTGGGTTCTCTCTGGTACTCCAGCTTCCTCCACAGTCCAAAGACATCAAGAGGGACCAGGTTAATCCAGACTCTAAATTGACCGTAGGCGTGGCTGGGAGAGCCAATGGTTGTCTGTCTCTATGTGTTGGCCCTGCCATGGACTGGTGACCTGTCCAGGGGGAAGGCTGCTGGGATAGGCTCCACCCCCACCACCCTTAACAGAAGACGATGGAGAAGATGGCGGAAGGGATGGATGGATGGAGGGATGGGTGGGTGGATAATAATAACTGAGACTAAATCCACATAGTTGTGGATCACAAAACTGTGGGGATCACAAAACTGGTCAAGCCATAAATTGATGAGGTCGCACCTGAGGGAACGCTCATGGCGGTCTCCTGCAGGCCAGCAGGGCGCCAGACGCCTACCGACTGACTGATTCTGCATCACGGTGACGGGAGCAACTAAACCCCAGGCATCATGTTGCATTCAAGTGCACCTTATGAAGGGAGTCATCTCCACTCCAGAAGTCAGGAATGTTGCTTTTCTTCATGGAAACCTGTCATGACTTTCTGCTCATTTCCTTAAGCCCAGTTCACACGACACGATGTTAGGCGTCGGCGAAATCACGACTTCCCTCCCCCAAATCGGGGTGAGGCACTGACGCGCACCACGACAAATGTAATGAGGTGTGAAGAGCTCAAAGACAGGGGACTGGAGGTCGCATGCAACGTCGACAACAAAAAGTGGACATCTAGCACTGTTAGATATCCAGGACTTGTCACAGTGACATAAACGGCCTTGCAGCCAATGAAAGCACTGCATAGCGAACAACAACAACAACAACAACAACAACAACAACAACGAGAGGCATGGTTTCTACAAAGGGTTCGCGATATCTGTGGACACAGGATTTTTTTCGCTACATAGTAGCGCACAAACGACCTGGAGGGCTGCGTTCCGCTCTGTGTCCATGTTTACAATGAAAGGGGCGTGCACTGCATTCAAGAGTTTCCTGGCCAGCTGGGCAGTCGGCCGCGCCTACTGACGGGGAAAATCACGTAGTCTGAACACTCCCGTCCGCCGACAAATCTTGTAGTGTGAGCAGGGTTTTACAGTTCTCAAGAAATGCAACAAGATCTAAATCCACGACTGTTAGTTACAACTGCACCATCATCACCATCATCAACATCCTCATCATCACCATCATCCTCATTCTGACCATCCTTATCACCATCACCACCATCATCAACATCCTCACCATCACCACCATCCTCATCACCATCACCACCATCATCATCCTCATCACCATCACCAACATCCTCATCACCATCACCACCATCCTCACCATCATCACCATCCTCATCACCATCACCACCATCCTCATCATCATCATCACCATCATCACCATCACCACCATCATCACCATCCTCATCACCACCATCACCATCACCACCCTCATCACCATCACCACCATCCTCATCACCATCACCACCATCATCACCATCCTCATCACCACCATCCTCATCACCATCATCACCATCACCACCCTCATCACCATCACCACCATCCTCACCATCATCATCATCATCACCATCATCATCATCATCACCATCACCACCATCCTCATCACCATCACCACCATCCTCATCACCACCATCATCATCATCACCATCACCATCATCACCATCACCATCACCACCATCCTCATCACCATCACCATCACCATCACCATCCTCATCACCATCATCACCATCACCATCCTCGTCACCATCACCATCATCCTCATTCTGACCATCATCATCAACACGAGGTGATCCACTGATAACGTCACAGCTGCCTCTGCCCATCCATCAGTCACACACATACTCACTTCTGGAGTCCATGTCGATGCCGAAGTCCACGTTCTTGAAGAGAGGTTTCTGACTCTCGTAGCAAAAATCAACACCTGGAAGAAACACAGCGACGCTGCGCTCAGGTTATTGCTGCGGCCACGTGCGTCAGCTGGAGTTGCTCTCTTATCCTGCATCTGAAATCTGGCCTGAAAAGTTTAGGCTGGGACCAAAACCAAACTGCACTGAGACAAAGGAGTCAAAATGTTTTGTTTCGTTTCCACCGAGCGGAGGTCCAAGTCGTCCCCTCCAGCGGTCACATGATCACAGAAACACTCCCCCTTCACCTTCAGGTGTCTGCTGACACGCCCATGAATGCATCTGTAGCTCTTGTTCAATCTTTCACCTCTGCTTCATGTCAGACGCCCAGCTGGTGAATTCATGTCAAAAATGGTTAACAATTCAACACATCTCCCTCTACCTAGTGATCCTGGGATGTGGGGTAGTGTTCAGGGCTGCGTGTGCCTTCTTACTGTGCAGTCCCAGTATGGGTGGAGAGAGCGGAGGGGGGTTGGGGAAGGTGAACTTGACGGTGTACTCTTTAGGCCTCTTCAGCAGCTCGGTGGCCTCCTGGCTCTCCTCCTCCTGACCGCCCTTCTTCTTCCCCTTCTGCTGTTTTCTCGTCAGAGCATCTTTAGTCTGCTTCTCCTGGAGGGAGCAGAGGAAAAGACACACATGAGAGGTGATCATGCAGTAACCACGCGTGTCCACGCAGGCGCCTGCCTCTCGACACCACTTCATCAACCGCCTCACATCTTGACTAAATTACTGCTCATCTGGTTTCGCCACATGTTCTGATAACTCCAGATCAGAAAGCATTCTGTGGGGAGACAGATGAGCACCAGTCATTCGTTTATTTCATTTAGGTCAACCTCTGGAGACACAACTATTTGGTGGGTAAAAGTGAAAACGTACAGCCTGTTTGGTGGACTTGCCGCCGGCCTTCAGCTCCTTGAGCTTCTTCTCCTGCTTGTCGTACTGTTTCTGGAGTTCCTTCTGTTTCTGCACGTACATCTTCTTGAAGGTCACTTTAGTAAAAGCAAATATAGAATGTTCTTTAAAGTAAGACCTCCACTCTCTGTGCTCTGAAAGGTTCTAGTCAGAGACGCATCGGTTCATCACTCTGCGAGTAGCTGTGTATCTCAGGTTTAGCTGAATTACAGAACGCAGCAGGTTGGATGTGGGAGACACTCACAGTAGTTTCCTCTGTAGTAGTAGAGTTTCTGGTTGTCTAAGTGGATGATGTCAGTACAAACATCATCCAGGAAACTCTGGTCGTGGGAAACGATGAGGAGAGTCTTCTTCCAGCCTTGAAGGTAACTATGGGCAGAAAAACACATTCCACCTCTGAGAGGATGAGAGCAGAAAGCAGAAAATCCCTGCAGGTACAGCCACCACATTCACGCGCACGCTGCAGTCCACCATCATCCCATTTTTTGAGCTTCTTCAAAAAGTAGCAATTGGACTTAAGTGTTGACATGGCTGAGAAAAACCAGTGTTCCTCGAAGAATTCTGTTTACCCGCAGCAGGGAAAGACCAAGGGTGGAAGTAAAGTTTGCCATAGTCGTTTCCCTCCTGTCCAGTTAAAGTGTTACACACTTCTTATCAAAATGTCTCCCAATGTTCTCTCATGACAGGAAACTGAGGGATGTTGAGAGTTACTCTACTGTCTGATGACATGTTCAAGGGTTACAAGGACTCTGAATGTGTGTCAGGAAGTTTGACCACAGTCACTGTTAGCAGGCTAATGCTAGCATTAGCACATTAGCTTATACAAGGATTCTGACCGCAGACACATAAAACGCTCCGGAAACTCAACATATCACACATCCTTCTGATGCAGATGTGCGATATGTTGATGTTCGTGGAGTCAAAAATGACTCCAACATAATTCTGTTATCCACATTCAGAATAAATGTTTTGTCAGGTTCAGAAGGCAAAAAGCAAGCAACTTCTAAAATTCACACTTTCTGAATGGAATTTTGATCCAACTCAGCTGAAGCAACTTTCTGAGCCAAGAAGAACTCTTTAACCCTCAGGAGGTGTTGCTGTAGTACACAGTGCTTTCAATGAGATGTCAATAATCTCCCCGCCATCTTAATCTAATTAAGATTCAACATGACCAGAAATATAGGCTGAGCAGTTTGTCACACAGAAACCCTGAATGAGGAAGCTGCTTTGTACTTATTGAGCCAGATGACGGCATTCAGGTCCAGGTGGTTGGTGGGTTCATCCAGCATCAGGAGGGTGGGTTCCATGAAGAGAGCTCTGTGGGTACAGTGGTGAGAGGGACTGAAAAAGAGCCGACAGAGGTGTCACGCTGGATCAATCCTGTCCACGGGGCCATGTGTACCTGGCGAGGGAGACTCTCATTCTCCAGCCTCCGGAGAACCTCTTTGTGGGTCTGTTCTGCATCTCGGGGGTGAAGGAGAGACCAGCTAAGATTCTTCGAGCCTTGGCCTCAGCTGCAGCAGCTCCGATGGCCCTCAGCTCCTCGTAGACCTGTAGGGAAAGAAGTCCATCAAGATCATCAGGGGTTCTAGAGAAGCCTGCGATTCATCCTGCTTTTATAAAGCCACCTTCAGAGGTCAAGCTGGAAGTGAATGCACCTCATCTCTGTACAGGAAAGCTGCCAGCCCAATCACATCGGCCCTCTTTCTCAAGCGAACGCACAACAGGAAATCAGTGAACTGCGGCGTATGCTGGTTCCTGAGCCAGGATGGTGCTGGTTCCTGAGCTCCATTGAAGAATGGACCCAGTGAGAACTTGCAGGTTAAACCAGGAAGACTGTTAGCCTAAATGTAGTCTTCCAAATGATGGGCTGAGACTACAGGGGAGCGTAAACCCTGGCCACCCGTCCCCACTGATCCTGGATCTGCTCCACCTTCCTGCTGGTAAAGGAAGGTTCTCATCTCTGCTGTCTCAGATATGCTGGTTCATGGAAGGAGGGAGGTTCTCCTCCTGCTCTACTAAGAGGGAGGTTCTCCTCCTGCTCTACTAAGAGGGAGGTTCTCCTCCTGCTCTACTAAGAGGGAGGTTCTCCTCCTGCTCTACTAAGAGGGAGGTTCTACTCCTGCTCTACTAAGAGGGAGGTTCTCCTCCTGCTCTACTCAGAGGGAGGTTCTACTCCTGCTCTACTAAGAGGGAGTTTCTACTCCTGCTCTACTCAGAGGGAGGTTCTACACCTGCTCTACTCAGAGGGAGGTTCTACACCTGCTCTATTAAGAGGAAGGTTCTACACCTGCTCTACTAAGAGGGAGGTTCTACTCCTGCTCTACTAAGAGGGAGGTTCTACTCCTGCTCTACTAAGAGGGAGGTTCTACTCCTGCTCTACTAAGAGGGAGTTTCTACTCCTGCTCTACTCAGAGGGAGGTTCTACACCTGCTCTACTCAGAGGGAGGTTCTACACCTGCTCTATTAAGAGGAAGGTTCTACACCTGCTCTACTAAGAGGGAGGTTCTACTCCTGCTCTACTAAGAGGGAGGTTCTACTCCTGCTCTACTAAGAGGGAGGTTCTACTCCTGCTCTACTAAGAGGGAGGTTCTCCTCCTGCTCTACTAAGAGGGAGGTTCTCCACCTGCTCTACTAGGAGGGAGGTTCTACTCCTGCTCTACTAAGAGGGAGGTTCTCCACCTGCTCTACTAAGAGGGAGGTTCTACTCCTGCTCTACTAGGAGGGAGGTTCTACTCCTGCTCTACTAAGAGGGAGGTTCTACTCCTGCTCTACTAAGAGGGAGGTTCTACTCCTGCTCTACTAAGAGGGAGGTTCTACTCCTGCTCTACTAAGAGGGAGGTTCTACTCCTGCACTACTAGGAGGGAGGTTCTCCACCTGCTCTACTATGAGGGAGGTTCTCCACCTGCTCTACTAAGAGGGAGGTTCTCCTCCTGCTCTACTAAGAGGGAGGTTCTCCTCCTGCTCTACTCAGAGGGAGGTTCTACTCCTGCTCTACTAAGAGGGAGTTTCTACTCCTGCTCTACTCAGAGGGAGGTTCTACACCTGCTCTACTCAGAGGGAGGTTCTACACCTGCTCTATTAAGAGGAAGGTTCTACACCTGCTCTACTAAGAGGGAGGTTCTACTCCTGCTCTACTAAGAGGGAGGTTCTACTCCTGCTCTACTAAGAGGGAGGTTCTACTCCTGCTCTACTAAGAGGGAGTTTCTACTCCTGCTCTACTCAGAGGGAGGTTCTACACCTGCTCTACTCAGAGGGAGGTTCTACACCTGCTCTATTAAGAGGGAGGTTCTACACCTGCTCTACTAAGAGGGAGGTTCTACTCCTGCTCTACTAAGAGGGAGGTTCTCCTCCTGCTCTACTAAGAGGGAGGTTCTCCTCCTGCTCTACTAAGAGGGAGGTTCTCCACCTGCTCTACTAGGAGGGAGGTTCTACTCCTGCTCTACTAAGAGGGAGGTTCTCCACCTGCTCTACTAAGAGGGAGGTTCTACTCCTGCTCTACTAGGAGGGAGGTTCTACTCCTGCTCTACTAAGAGGGAGGTTCTACTCCTGCTCTACTAAGAGGGAGGTTCTACTCCTGCTCTACTAAGAGGGAGGTTCTACTCCTGCACTACTAGGAGGGAGGTTCTCCACCTGCTCTACTAAGAGGGAGGTTCTCCACCTGCTCTACTAGGAGGGAGGTTCTCCACCTGCTCTACTAGGAGGGAGGTTCTCCACCTGCTCTATTAGGAGGGAGGTTCTCCACCTGCTCTACTAGCAGGGACATTATTTGGTCTGACACTGTTAGACTGCCTCTTCAGGGGGACACACAGACCTTCTCCAGCCTCTCAGCCACGCTGTCCTCTCCCTTCTCCAGATGGGCCTGGAGTTGCTTCTCCTCCTCCAGTAGCTTCAGACGACGGGTGTCAGCCTTCAGCACCGCTTGCACCGCCGGCGTGTCGTCAGCCACCACCTCTGGCACCACACAGGCACAGGTCAGAGTAAGCAGGACCCAACAGCAGCCACGTAGACGGAGACATACATCGTAACTCACCCTGTTCACACAGCAGCACATCGATGTTGGGGGGAATACTGAGAGCTCTGTTGGCTATGTGCTTCAGCAATGTGGTCTTTCCTTTGCTGAAAGACAAGACGAATAAAAGTACTGATGAAGATCAAGACAGATCCTGAACACTACAAGCCTGAGTGAGCTCAACTAGAGAGGAAGCCTGAGTGTCCTCCAGACACCAGCAGCCCTACAATGGGCTCTGTTGGTGGGGAAAATATACCATCAGAGATGAACCAACCTGGAGCATCAGTTTGTTTTGGCCAAAAAAACTAAACTGTAGAGGAAAAGAAATGTCACAAGGACATGGGAGGGTGAAAGTTGACCTCTGCTTTTAACCTGTCCTCTACGGAGCAGGGAGCATCCATATGAGGCGTTCAGGGACCAACTCTCAGTCAGGAGCAGCGACCTTAGCATCTTTGATGGTGGGGTACAAAACCCCTGCAGACACCAACAGAACATGCAAACTCCCCAGAGAGGAGCCGGGAAGAAGGCTGATCGATTTAAGACCAGGCGCTTAGCCAACCACAAAGCTGCAATTAAACTAGACGAGTACTTACAGCTCATCTGCCCTGAGGGTTTGTAGTTGAGTGACAGACAGTCATGTTAACCAATCACAAGTGACTGCTCCGCGTGTACAGTCATAGCTATCCAACCGCCAGTGACCCCCCAGTGACAGTGGTTTAGGAAGCGAGCAGAGCCCAACGTGCACGTAGAAATGAGCTGGAGCCAAAAGACAAAAGGCGTGTTTTGTTTAAGCGCTTCAATGAACGTTTAGTTGAACGTGTCTGACCTATTCTGGACGACACTGATGATGTCACCACCGCCCCTTCAGACAGCCAATCAGTGGGTTAGGCTCCCCACTGTGGTTGGAAGTTTTACATTCAATGCCAATTGATGTCACTAATGTTTGCGGCGCCATGTGTGATGTTGTTCAGAGAAAACCAAGAGCACTGCAGCCGCCTTGTGGTAGGAACTGGTATAGCAGCCACGACATGAAACTACATTTCCCTCTAAGAACTACAGTTTTTAACTTTTACTCAGCTGGTAGTCTTGTACACCATGAGCAGATTTGGGGCAGGTTCAATAGTGTCAAATACTGGAAACTGTATCTGGAGTTAAAGGAAACAGATACTTACCCGTTTGGTCCGACCAAACCGTACCGCCTCCCGGCCACAATCAGAAGATCAGCATTAACGAACAGTTCTTTCCCATGGGCAGATATGCTGAACCTCTCCAGCTACAGGACAAAGACATCCCCATGGCATCAACAAGACAAAGCACAGCTATTCAGAAAAACAATATAATGCACCCAACATCTTTATAAATCACGAGGCTTCATTTTTAGGTTTTACTTTGAAAAAACAAAAATTTTTGGCACATTGGCAGCCGTTCACTGGGGAGGCTACCTTGATGTCGGAGGCGTTCTCTAGCATGGCCTGTCTGGACGACATCTCAGCCTGTGAGATGGAGAAATCGCCCTCCAAGGCGTTCTGAGCACGAACGCTGGCCACCTGACGCTCGTACTCCAGCTGCACACACACACACACACACACACACACACACACACAAACACACAAACACACAAACACACAAACACACACACACTCAGAAAACAATACCACCATTTCCCAGCACATTTAAGAGCTTTTGTCTGTCTCTCTGAAGCCCACACCTACACTCCAATACGGACTGCGGTTGGGGAACATGACTGCATCCTTTAGGTCACCTTCAGCACGAGGCTTCAGTCCAGCTGAAAGCATGCAGCTGAATAAAATGCACCTACTTGTTTCTTCTTCTTCTTCTTCTCCTTCTTGCTCAGGTTGGCGAAGGGGTCGTCGTCCTGCTGCTTGGTCTGCTCAGCGATGACATCCTCGGCACTCTGCCAGACACGCACAAAAAGGTTCAAACACTGACTCAGGACCCCAAACTGACAACTGACAAACTAACAGCTACCACAAATGCACCATCATCATGTCACCGCCATCGCTATCCTCTTCCTCATCTTCATCTTCACCCTCGCTGCATGGCTGCTCGGCAGGTTTTCCTCTCTAGGACAGAGTTAAGGCATCGCTGTTTTCTGATGTAAGAAGCAAACAATGAAATCGAGAGGAGGAAGAAGCAGCCGCCGCCGAGGCTAGATACTCACCTTCGGTTGGTCCTTCTTCCCCTTCTTCTGCCTCTCATCTTCATTCTGTAGCGACTACGGAAAAGTTGAAAGATGACAGAACCACACATAAACAACCCATTTGAAACAACACACACACACACACACACACACACACACACACACACTCTCAAATCTACTTTTTGAGAGAGTTATCGAGACACAACTCCACCTCAAAGGACTCTCACCTTTGCCGGCTTGGCTTCTGGCTTCCTGGTTTTCTTGGCTGTTTTCTCTGCAGCGTCATCCTTCTCTGCCTCGTCCTCGTCCTCTGAAACAGCCTGACAGTTTCACACAAGCACACAACAATCAGATGGACAGCTTCAGCCTGCTTCATCCACCTGTGCACTGAGAGGGGAGGGATGCTGGGTGTGAGATGTTACGTGACATGGAAGCTGACTCGTGTGTGTCAGACCAGCGTTGCTGAGTTCCAGAGACAGAGGAGACAGTGGGTGAATGAGTTGACGGAGGAGAGGACAAATGGATGAAAGAAAGGAAACAGGTCTTCCAGCACCCACCTTCACTTTCTTGGGTTTAGATTTATCTTTTTTCTTGCCCTTGTCTACCTCCTGTATCAAAGACAGACAGACATGTACAGATACACCCCAGAATTTAGGAGAGGTCATTGGTGTATTGCATCTTGAAAGCCAAGTTAGAGAAGCTACAGACGCCAACCAACACCGGTGAGCGCGGCCATGTTTTAGCTGAGGGACCAGCAGTCCCAGTTCATAGATCGTTGGGACGAAGGAGGGGAAGAGAAGCTTCCACCTCTGCAGCACCTTCGTCATCCCCATCCCTCCTCTTACACATCAGCTGATCGCACGAATACTGCTCTGATACTGGCCACATTTAGAAGATACTGATGTGACGCTGAACAGGAACGAGACCTGGTCAGACTCCACCTGCCAATGTCAGCTGGTCCTCTCGCACCTTCCGTGCTCATCAGTGAAACAATAAAACACCACAGCAAACAAAATCTGACACCGGCTGAAGGGTTAGGAGAGCGGTGTGGTGGATACAAGGACGGAAAGGAAGGAGGCAGCACAGCAGAAGAATCACGTCAGTATTTCAGTGTCATTAGTAGGACAGAACGTGCAGCAACACCTCCCAATGACTCCGTCAGCAGTCGTGTGTGTGTGTGTGTGTGTGTGTGTGGGGGGGGGGGGGGGGGGGGGCGAAGGTCAGCAAGCTCCACAGCATCTTCAGCTCCAACTGGCTGCTGGCGCTCCTGGGACGTCTATCAAAGTGTTTTGATTTTGATTTGACTTCACTCCCATGGCTGACACCCACTGGCACGCTCTTGTCATCCAAGTCATTTCCATCAGATTCCACTTCTCCTTTCTGGCTCCTCAGCTGGACCCACAGGTCCTCATGGAACCACATTGAAACCTGCTCTCCTCGGCTGGACCCCCACCAGGTTGGGGTGTTGGTGCCAGAGTGTGGCCGGCGCCACTGCTTTCCTCAGGCGGCCAGCCAGGAATTCAGCTTGATACCAAACAACAGCCTGAGTGAGGGTGCGAGTTCACCCTACAGTGAGCAAGGCAGCAGCGGTGGATTATCCACGAGTCATGGAGGCAGGGGGAGGAGTTTGAGACTGCAGTTTGCTGTCACTGAATATTCGGCATATTTACGTAGATTAGAGGAGGGGCAGATTTACGTAGATTAGAGGAGGAGCAGATTTAAGTAGATTAGAGGAGGGGCAGATTTACGTAGATTAGAGGAGGAACAGATTTACGTAGATTAGAGGAGGGGCAGATTTACGTAGATTAGAGGAGGTGCAGATTTACGTAGATTAGAGGAGGAACAGATTTCCGTAGATTAGAGGAGGTGCAGATTTCCGTAGATTAGAGGAGGTGCAGATTTCCGTAGATTAGAGGAGGTGCAGATTTCCGTAGATTAGAGGAGGTGCAGATTTACGTAGATTAGAGGAGGTGCAGATTTACGTCGATTAGAGGAGGGGCAGATTTACGTCGATTAGAGGAGGTGCAGATTTACGTCGATTAGAGGAGGGGCAGATTTACGTCGATTAGAGGAGGGGCAGATTTACGTCGATTAGAGGTGCAGATTTACGTAGATTAGAGGAGGAGCAGATTTAAGTAGATTAGAGGTGCAGATTTACGTAATTAGAGGAGGAACAGATTTACGTAGATTAGAGGAGGGGCAGATTTACGTAGATTAGAGGAGGGGCAGATTTACGTCGATTAGAGGAGGAGCAGATTTACGTAGATTAGAGGAGGAGCAGATTTAAGTAGATTAGAGGTGCAGATTTACGTAATTAGAGGAGGAACAGATTTACGTAGATTAGAGGAGGGGCAGATTTACGTAGATTAGAGGAGGGGCAGATTTACGTAGATTAGAGGAGGAGCAGATTTACGTAGATTAGAGGAGGGGCAGATTTACGTAGATTAGAGGAGCAGATTTATGTAGATTAGAGGAGCAGATTTATGTAGATTAGAGGAGTGGCAGATTTACGTAGATTAGAGGAGTGGCAGATTTACGTAGATTAGAGGAGCAGATTTATGTAGATTAGAGGAGTGGCAGATTTACGTAGATTAGAGGAGGTGCAGATTTATGTAGATTAGAGGAGTGGCAGATTTACGTAGATTAGAGGAGGAGCAGATTTACGTAGATTAGAGGAGCAGATTTATGTAGATTAGAGGAGTGGCAGATTTACGTAGATTAGAGGAGCAGATTTACGTAGATTAGAGGAGCAGATTTACGTAGATTAGAGGAGCAGATTTACGTAGATTAGAAGAGGGGCAGATTTACGTAGATTAGAAGAGGGGCAGATGTCCGTCGATTAGAGGAGGGGCAGATGTCCGTCGATTAGAGGAGGGGCAGATGTCCGTCGATTAGAGGAGGGGCAGATTGCTGTAGATTACGAAGGCAGCACTGTACCTTTTTAACTGGTTTATCTTCATCGACATCTGAGTTCTCCTCATCATCACTCTGGCCGAGGGCAGCGAAGATGTTTCCACCCTAAAGGACATCAAAAGTGTTACACTGCCTGTGTGTGTGTGTGTGTGTGTGTGTGTGTGTGTGATAACAGACCGTAGTCTTCTTGTTTCCTCTGCTGGGGGCAACAGCTGTGGAGAGCAAAGACCAGCACCATGAGGGGTCAGCGATAATCACGTGTGAGGGTCATCTTCATCACCAGCACCTTACCCAGCTCATCCTCCTCGTCACTTCCTGCCACCGAGAGCTTTTTCAGCTTCAGCATGACAGCCTCCTCATCCTCTTCATCTGCATCTCCTCCTTTCCCTTTCCGCCGGTCTTTCTTCTTTTTATGGGGCTGAAAGGAACATTTTCCAAGTGGAATGTCACACGCAGACAGAATCTGACTGCTTGAGGGGTTAAAGGAAGTTGCGCCTGTGGCACCACACACACCGGAGAGTTGCTACGTAGCTGCCTGGTGTGTGTGGATGTTTAAACACCATCGCAGAAGCACAAAGAACAGACTTGGAACCTTGGAATGAAACAAATGCAATCTACTGCAGCAGCAGGGGACCAGGCGGGTATTTGAGCTGTCAGCTCTATCAGCTGCTTCAGCTAGGTGGTGCTGCTTGTTGGGCCGCGTCCATGAGAGGACATGAGTGGGCGGGACTTCCTCCCCGGTGCTGATGCACACGAGGAGGCTCCTCAGGCAGCACAACACACCTCCTCCTGAACACATGGAAGGGTTAACGAACACGCAGCACACTGGTTAATACAGACAACTCCCTATCAGCTGAATGAAGGAAGGCAAAACACTTCAACAAAAATCAGCTTCTCCATCATTTCTACGTCCCACATGAGCTACACACCACCTACCAGCACAGAGTGGTGTGTGTGTGTGACAGTGTGTGAGAGAGAGAGTGTGTGTGTGAGAGAGAGTGTGTGTGTGTGTGAGAGAGAGTGTGTGTGTGTGTGAGAGAGAGAGAGAGAGAGAGAGTGTGTGTGTGAGAGTGTGTGTGTGTGTGAGAGTGTGTGAGAGAGTGTGTGTGAGAGAGAGAGAGAGAGAGAGTGTGTGTGTTTCAGAGTGTGAGAGTGAGTGAGAAAGAGTGTGTGTGTGTGAGAGAGAGAGAGTGTGTGTGTGTCAGAGTGTGAGACTGAGTGAGAGAGAGAGTGTGTGTGTGAGTGTGAGAGAGTGTGTGTGTGTGTGTGTGTGTGTGAGAGAGAGAGAGTGTGTGTGTGAGAGTGAGTGAGTGTCACCTGTTTCCCTTGCGTCTCCTTCACCACCGCCTCCTCTGCCTTCTCAGCCTGGTTTTCTGTGGAAATTTCCTCGAAGAACTGGAGTTCATCCCAGGCACAACAAACACAAAGCATCAGTGACAGCAGAGCTGAACACCCAGAACAAACCAACAGCTGATCAGAAGTACTCACGCTCTTTTTCCCCTTCTTATCTTTCTTCCCCTTTTTCACAGTTTTTTCTGCTGGAATAAAACAGGTTGGGAACATAAATCAAGAGCGCAGTGGCGTGGAGAAACAAACTGCTCCAGGTTTAACAGCGGATGATGAACCAGCGTCCCCACGGGCGGAGCAAAGTCACGTGACTGTTGTGAAACCCAAACCTCATCTGCATGAGCCGGGATGTTCTGTTACCTGGGATCTCACATGCGGGGCGGTTGAAACGAGGGTTCCACCCATCAGTGGAACCCCGGCAGCTCCTCTCACTGCGTCCCTCACAACCGCCTCGGAGTTCCAGCTCCTGGACGGGAGCAGCTTTGGCTGACAGGCTCCCACCGACCACAGAAACACGACACTAAAACCAACTCTGCTCGTCCCCCTCGCGTCATCACAGGCGAGCACCCTGGACGTCCAGGTAGTGGCGTCATTCTACCGCGTTAGGTTGTTCGACTGGGACTCGCCGTCGCATCACGTTGCAGCAGCATTGCATCACTCTCCCGGCGGCTAACGTTAGCCCCTACGCGCCGCTGAAGCCCCGGGCAGCGAGGCTACGCTCCCTCTCACCAGTAACAGCTCAAGCAGCTCCGACGTTACACCCGGCAGCGCGGACATTGGATGTTTAACCGGCGAAAAGAGCAACAACTTAGTCCGGTCCCTCATCCGGTAACGGTGGCGGTTCCGGCCACACCTGCTGACGACTGTTATCATCTACAGTCGCAGGTTAACACCTGACAGCTAACAGCACTCGGTAGCTCATCACCCTTCCACTTCCACGCCGCTGTCTATGCCGTCCAGGCCTCGTTAACTATGTTATTAACCGCGAGGCCCCATCTGTGTGTTGGCAAATACAAGCACTAGAGTCCCGACAGGCAGTTCATCTTAAAGCCGAATTAACGAGGAGATTCTAAAAAACCGTCGGAACGTGTCCTTGTTCGTGAAGAGACGTATCCTGCCGTAGGCGGGCACTGAAATGTTAAAATAGAGGATTTCCAGTCGAGGTGTCGCTGCTGCTGGTGTTGATGCTAACTGGAGGCATGTAGCTAACTGATAGCTTCTCCCTGCCCGCTAGCTCACCTGCTGCCGGGGCCACTTCATCGTCCACCCACTCGGCTTCTTCTTTCACCTTCTTTGGCATCTTGGTACAAGAACTTGTCTCAGAATTACTGTCAGACGGGTTCAGACAGTACACATGTCACGCGGCTCGACAGCGACGTGATGATGCGGTGCCGGTGTCACCAACAAAGTTTCATTCTTCTTCTTGGATTTCAAAGCTTCTGGTGCTTTACTGCCGCTTCCAGGCTGCACGAGGCAATGCAGGCAGGGCTACCATTTTACAAAAGGATATACTATAAAATATCTTTAGCAGGACAATGAAACAATGTACTGTGCAACGAAATATGCGAAACGGTCAGAACTTTACAGTGTCGAGAGCATGAATGAGCTGTAGGGAATTTGAATTTAAGATCGAAAGACAAATGCATTTGAATTTTGATAAAATAAATTTTACGATCATCACATGAACCTAGAACCTAATTTCCAACAAATGTAAAAACTGTGATGAAAATGTAAGAATCATGAAAGGGATTCGTCCCATCTGCAGCAAAGTGAAAATCCTCTGCTTTCACAAATCTAATAACTTCCATCCATCATCCCTCCATCCACCCATCCACCCATCCATCATCCCTCCATCCATCCATCCACCCATTCATCTATCCATCCGTCCATCCATCCATCCATCCATCATCCCTCCATCCATCCATCCACCCATTCATCTATCCATCCGTCCATCCATCCATTATCCATCCATCCCTCCACCCATCCATCCATCCATCATCCCTCCATCCATCCATCCACCCATTCATCCATCCATCTGTCCATCCATCCATCCATCCATCCATCCACCCATCATCCCTCCATCCATCCATCCACCCATTCATCCATCCATCTGTCCATCCATCCATCCATCCATCCACCCATTCATCCATCCATCCGTCCATCCATCCATCCACCCGTCCATCCCTCCACCCATCCATTCAACCATCTATCCATTCATCATTCATCCATCCATCCCTCCACCCATCCCTCCATCCACCCACCCATCCCTCCATCCTCCCATCCATTCAACCATCCCTCCATCCATCCACCCATCCCTCCATCCATCCATCCCTCCATCCATCCCTCCACCCATCCCTCCACCCATCCCTCCATCCACCCACCCATCCCTCCATCCTCCCATCCATTCAACCATCCCTCCATCCCTCCCTCCATCCATCCATCCATCCCTCCATCCATCCCTCCATCGCTCCATCCATCCCTGAACAGGTCACCAGTCCATTACCAATTTTCTCAAATTAATCTTCAAATAAATAAATGAAATATAAAATGCAACTTTTTATTAATGTAATTATTTTATTCTCTATTTCATGCTGTTGGGGGATTTGTTTACGATGAACATTCTCATCATTCCTCCATGGAGACACCATGAGTTGTTTCCTTTTTCACAAGAGAAACGCGTCCAGTCGACCATTGCTGGGACGCCATTTGTCAAGAGTCCTTTCACGTGTCCTGATCATGTGAGCAGAACTTGGGCTTCATTCTCCTGACACGCTGACAAGGTTCACTCTCATTTGTTCACAGCTCATGTCTGTCATATTTGTTGTCTGCCTCACATCAACTCATAAATAAACCCAAACAATTCAGAGTCTGATGTATTTCACGAATGTGCGTTCATGCTGTGAATACTGAACAGTGTTTCAAACATGACAAGCTGAACAGAGGCTTGGCCACATCCATGCTTGCTTTTAGATCCTTTGATCAGTGGTTAACGAAGTGAAGAAACATGGGAGGGATTCAACGTGGATGAAATCATAATCAATGCATCTGGAATTTTCTTTTGTCCTGAGCTTGTGGAGGGAGCATGTGGATGCCAGCCTGGCACTGCCATGCTTGTGGTTATTTTGCTGATCCATAATCAATACAAGAGTGGAGACAGACCTGGGTGACACCACGCCCTCCTGACCTCTTCAGTTCCGCTCGCTGGCCGTTCAAACTTGTGTGCACCTCAAATACAAGCGGGTAAAATGCTAAATTGCAGAAGGTGGGTTTTCCACAAGATGACACTAACGCGACATCCTGGATGTAGTCTGCCTTTAAACTTCGAGGAAGGAGAAGAAGAGCAGAGAAGGAAGCTATTGCTTGGCGATAGTTGCCATATTTCCCACAGCTGTGAAGGCAGCATCGGCAGGCGTGTGTGGCCGGGCAAGGGCACAGGCTGGAGTGACACTTGTGTAAGTGCTTATCACTATTGTGGATTATTTGTCTTCACATAGATGCGAACTCCGAGCAGAACCGGGCCCGGAGACCCGCTGCAGCTCCGGTGAGAAAGGTGGAGTTTCGTCTGTCAAATGTAACGTGACAGGGACGTTTGCCAGCCGGCGGCTCGCTCTCTGCTAGCTGTTAGCTTAGCTGCTAGCCGCTACCGTTGGCTGTTCCAGAGAGCGCTAGCTTAGCAATGTCAACGTCAGGGATGTGAGCTGGAGGTGAGTGGGGAGCAGAGTCCTCAGATACTCTCGGTCTGGCAGGGTGACTCCGGATGTTGCGGGTGAAATGAGACGAGTTTCCATTTCCAGGTGAAACGGCGTTTGTCACCTGAGAACGACCCTCAACATCACTAATGGCGTCAGCTCTGCTCCCCCGTGCATTTGCCCAACAACCGCGGGGATTTTTGTTGTTCTGGACTCGTCATCAGACTGTCAGCCCGGGTTTGTCTCGGTGTCTCGCTCGGCGGACTGGAACACCGCTGCCGGTTAGGGAGCGATGAGACGCTGCCGTTCACTTGGTCAAGGATGAGAACGTACACGACCGGAACTTGTTACTAGATGCCGGTGTCTTTGATTCGTTTTTCTCCAAATGTCATCGGATGAAATCCCAGTAGTTTCTGTGTGATGCTGATGAGGGATGGAAGGTGAGCCCGAGGTCTCGCCCGGGCACCGCAGCCGTCAGGCAGCGTCTCCGCTCGGCTGGAGCCGCTGCCTCCGCCCGGTTCATTCCATCCTTGCCGTCTCGGTCTCTGATTACAAGCGTGTGCTGCAGGTCACGTGTTGTTCAAGAGTCGCCCAGCTCTTTGGAGGCTGCGGGCCACCAACAGATCCGAGCTTCCTGGAGAACTCCTGACCCACAGCTCTCATTCTGGGCCAGGACGTGGAAGCGCCAGCAGTGTTTGGTACAGTTTAAAGCTGCAAATGCTGACGTCATGTAAACGCAGCGTGAGAGGTGGCTGGCTACTTAAGAACTCTGCAGTTCTCCAGAGGTGGATCACCTCCCTAGGGAGGCGTACAGGTGGATCCTGACTAGATGGCCGAACCCTCACTGGTGCCGCCCCCCTGCTAAGAAACTGGTACTTGTGATCTTGTTTTTTCACTCCTGACCAGGTGAGAGAAGGAAGGAAGACTGACCGGTAGACCCAGAGCTGTCAGAGCTCTGTGTTAGAGAGTCCACGCTGAACTGCTCCCTCCGCTCCGCTTCTACGGCCGTCTCACGCTCCTTAGTCCCCTCACTTTAGAACTGGACCCCAAATACTGGCACTCCTTTACCTGGACGACCCACGTCTTCCTGCTGGGAACCAGGACCTCAGACGTGGTGGTGCTGGTCCTCGTCCCAGCCACAGTGAGAGCTGAAGGTCACGGACCGATGATGTCATCAGGACCACATCGTCTGCCAAAGCCATTGGGATAAATGTCTGAGAATCTCAAGCAGATCTATGTTTAGTGTGTTGTGTCAGTAGGGTTTAAACTTGGCGTGACGTGCTGGAGGTCACGTGTCATTCGCTCCCGTCTCCTCTCCGCTCAGGCCTGTTGGCGTAGAGAACCTGCTGCTGTGGTCGTGAACAGACACGTCACACCTGACGGAGCCGGTCCGTGTGGCTCGGCGGGTCCTCAGCGGTGTGGGTAATGGTCAGCTGGTGACAGGGTTGCCCTCTGGCCCTGCGGTGAATGGCTGTGAGCAGATGGGGTTTCGCCTTGTGGGGGGGTGGCGTCCGCAGCCACGGCAGAAGCTGGAGCTTCTCTCAGGTAACGTGCCTGCTTCTCTTCATCTCTTTGACTTCTTGTTTCAGTTTTGTGAAGGGCAGCAGGTTGGTGTCGGAGCAGAACCCCCATCACCAGCATCTGAAAGTGTTAGCCCGCCATACGCCAGGGCGGCATCACACGTTTATCGTTGGGACGGGTTCCTGTCAGACTGAACCTCCTATCAAAATAACAACATGGCCGAGTGCAGTATTCAAATCACGGGAGATGAAGTATTAGTGAATGTATGTCAACATATACAAAGTATTGTTGAAATATCACAGCCTGAGAGTCTCAAGAAAACACCTGTTTGGTACAGAGTCCTGCAAACTCCCACCGCTACGCTTTCAAAATGCTTCTGAGTCAAAATGTTGATGATGCGAAGAAGGACGTCCTGTAATGTTGTGAATCGTGTCAGTCAAAATCATCCCGTTTGGTATTTTCTCAATTCTTTAGCCCATTTCTTCGCCCGAGTGCAGCCTGAGAGAGTGAGAGGGTCTGAATCGATGCTCTTGGGTCTGTTTCTTTGTGGATTTCCTGAAAAGAAGCCGGCAGGTGTCAGAACACCTGGAGAGAATTTCCTTTGAACTCCCCAAACGTCTCCTGGATCGAGAGGACGAACTGAAAAGATCGTGACCAGGCAGCAGAACTCGGAGTGGAATGATCATTGACCCTTTTTCAGTGTCACGTGTCATTGGTTTCATGTGTTTTACTGCAGCCTCTCTGAGCACAGCTGGGGGGCGTGGCCTTAGATGTCAGCATCCTGGTGCCGTTGGACCTGCTCAGCCTCCACCCGCGTCCTCAGACCGAGCCAAATCTGACAATACGTCTTGTTTTTACAGTTGCTGGCCTCAACCAATGTTGTAAACCCTGTATCCGTGATCACCTGAGTCCTTGTTCCTCTTTCAGGTGGTCAACTTGAAGCAGATCTGTCTGACACACCCCCTGAGCAGTGCATCATGGGCCTTGGCGCCCCCAAATAGCCTGAGATATCAGATCGTTAAACAGCCAGTGCTGTCCCACCCGTTCCATCATGCCAGCCAACCACAGAGCGGTGCTCATGATGAGGAGGACTGGGAGGAGTGGCTCAGCATGCTGTTGCCGCAGAGCGAGTCTGGGGATCTCCACACCCTGCAGGAGGTCCCGTTGTTGGGTCAGACGAAACTGTCAGAGCTCCTTGCCCTGGGGGCTGGCAAGTCCGAGTTCTCCTTCCATTTGACCACTGTGGACGGCAGCAGAGAGGATGACATCAGCATCCACAGCTTCAGGAGAACCAGCGGAGAACCTAGTGAGAGAGAACATGGCTGCTTCAGAAGCCTGTTTGAAGCAGAGAGGTGTCCCGCACCCTTCAGGATCGGCTCTCACTTTTATTGTTTCCATTGCCCGGGAACGGAACCGTTGACGCTTGACGGGTTGAAATCTAGATGGGACGTTGGACTTGACAACAAGCCGATGGATTTGCCGCTGCTGCATCCTACCTCTCTGTGTGGCCCTGGAGAGGAAGCTGGGGGGGCGCATCCTGAAGGAAACGGGGAAGGGGAGGAGAAACTGGCCTTGGCATATGAGAGGCTGAGGATAGAGGTAGGAGCCCGTCACCTGCATCACCTCATTCTGCTTCCCTGTCATTTTTCTTGCACTCAACCCAACCAAACCCAACCCTGCATGAGGTCAGAGGTCAGGGCCACAGCCTGGTCTGCTGACAATAAAGAGGAACTCTGAATGTACGATAGACACCACGGGGCCTCTGGGTCTCCTCCAGGGAGTCCAGGAGCTCAGAGGCTCCTACACAAGTTCAGAGTGGGGATAGAAGCAGGCTCACTGAAGGCCAGACTCTGTTAGTGACTGGTGCTGAGTCACTGTCAGCTCACTGAGCCACGCTGAGCCTGCAGGCTGCTGCCTGTAGGAGGCGCAGTGGCAGCTGAGGGGCCGGGGAGAGGGGGTTGAGGGGGTCTGTAGCCGGTGGCTGCAACACAGGATGAACAGAGAGTTCTGCTCTGGCTGAGGTCACGATGTAAAAGTAATGAGCGCCTTGTAGAAGGGAGCTGCTCTTCAGTATGAAAACAAACAGGAGTTTGCTGCTCGTCATCATTGATTGGACAAGATGGTGGCGTTTGGGATCCATGAGGTGGATTTGATGTGGAATGATTGACCTCTGCTTCCCTGTGGCCCCTGTGGCGATTCCACCATCAATCATACATGGATATGATGTGATATATCTATCTATCTATCTATCTATCTATCTATCTATCTATCTATCTATCTATTTATCTAGATAGATAGATAGATAGATAGATATACACACACATATGTATATACATACATATATACATACATATATACACACATATACATATATATACACACATATATGTATATGTGTGTATATATATGTATATGTGTGTATATATATGTATATGTGTGTGTATATATGTATGTGTGTGTATATATGTATATGTGTGTGTATATATGTATATGTGTGTGGAAAAAATATATATATGTATGTATATACATATATGTATACATATATATGTATATATACATATGTATACATATATATGTATATATACATATATACACATATATATAGATATAGATAGATATCATATCATAGATACATATATATGTGATATACGATATGATTTATGATACGATGCAGTGTTAAGTTGTAGTTGCTGAAAGTGTGAACCGTCTCTCTTGCAGCTTCCAAATATCCTCATCAAGAACCAGAACTACACCATCTACTCACCTGATGTGGAATTCATCAACGGACTCATCAACACCAGGACCAGGTGAGTCAGCGCTCCAGAGTTTTGTTTCCATGGTGATTGTGTCTCTGCCGGTGTCATCTGACCGTCCCTGTGTGTGGGGTCGCAGAGGTCGCCTGGTGTACCGGCTCACCGTCTCCCTATGGCGCCTCCTGTGTCAGTGCTACCTCATGGACGCTCGCCTGCAGGTGTTGAAGCTGACCAAGCACATGGAGGACGGCACCATCAAGGCTCGCTGGAGGCTCCAAGGCCTTCCCCTCCACATGCTGTTGCTACGGTTCTACCGCAAAGACAAGTCTGTCTTGTATAGGTAAAACAGCGCCGTCCGTGGTGAAAGGCTCATTCACAGCCAATCATGTCCCCTGAGTGTTAAACACTTTGTTAGCGTGGCTCTAACCTTGATCTTTACATCGCTGTATCAGGTAACGGCGTCTAATGTGAGACGAGACTGCACAGTAGGACACATGTAGCATGCTAGCGTGTTATCATGAGCCGGTGTGTCATGGGAGCTACCTTTAGCGTGTTCAGTTACTATGGACAACTGCAACTTTCCAGGTATTCCAACGAGTTGGAAATGAAATTCTGAATGAAATAGTTTTGATTCCATTTATCTGATGAGTTGTGAAGGTGATGCACGTACTGAGGCTGCCCAGGTACCACACAGATACACTGTACTCTCAGAGCATCCTAGTATACTGCAATATGAGGCCAGTACCAGCTCCAGTCCTGTTTGGGTCTACTCACCAGTCTGTGTCGTTTACTTTACTCCGGATGCAAATTCTGTCACGTCCTCTTGAAAACTTCCCTAACTGGTTGTTCGTCTAGAATGCATTTTTAAATAAAGGTTCGTGAAGTGCTTGAGCCACTTCTACATCTCACCTTATGATGTCACTTATGCGTTCAAGACTGTTCCTGCTGACGCTTCTGGTGGTTTGTAACTGAAGTCTGTGTGTTCTGCTCCAGGTCCTACGATGCGTTCTCTACCTTCTACGTCGGCCAGGATGGACTCATTCACTGTCACAAAGTTGAGAAGGTGAGCGGCTTCCACTCGCTGCTGGAGAGTCGTGTCTGCCAGGGTTGAAAGCTTGAAACTTTAACCCCAAAGCAGTGCAGGTCCTTTGTAGAGGAAACCATGAGGACGTAGAGACCTCCACTGCCGGTCCCTCTGTCTGTTCTGATGCTAGAACACAAACAGGCGTTGGGGGTCCAGACCGGCATGAAGGACGCCTCTAAAAACCCGCCTCTCTTGCCGAAGTTGAGGGTTTGACTTTAAATCATGTTGGAGTCCTGAGGTGCTGCTGACTCTGTAGCTAACAGCTGACAGCTGCCCTGGACACGCCCACATTCAACCACAATGGTCAGCGTGACCCCACCCGCTGATCAGGGAGGAACAGCGATCAATACTCACGAGTGTCACCGCAGATCGATGACATCAGACTGTAAGAGCATGATGTCATCGATCAGTGCCATCCTGGTATCATTTAATAATAATAGTTCCTCTGGGGGGGCGGAGAACTTGGCTGGGTTCTGCAGGCCCGGCCCCGAGGATGAGTAGGGTCGTGGCGTGTGATGATGTAGCGACCCATGTGAGAGCGATGAAGGTGACGGTGGCGTCTGACAGCCGGTTGAAAGATTGTGCTCACTAAGCTACAGAGGTACTCGCTGATGCCACAGCATGGGGTGGTACTAGAACAGCCGGTTCTCCGACGTTCTACGACGATCTTTGACGGTATCATCGTCAGGCTGGCCCGCTCCCCCTCCCTCTGCCGGGGGGGGGGGGGGGGGGGGGGCGACAGAGGAAGCGTTGATGAAGTGTTGATTTGGTAAATATTGAGCTGCGTCACACGGATGGTTGTCACGTGTCGGCGGTCCAGATGTGCGTTCGCTCATGTTGAACTCGCGCAGGCTGCTTCCTCTGACCTCTCCGTCTCTGTGTCGCAGGTGATGCCTGCTCAGCCCCCCCTCCTGCCCAGGGTCAGGGCCCTCCTGGCCGGAGCTTTGGTGGCTCTGGGGGTGCAGGAGAACCGACCCGCCCTCAACCTGCTGCCCCTGCTGTTGTCCTCACTACGGTCGGCCAGAAACGGAGCCCAGGATGGCGATTCGAGGGTGTGTCCTCCAACTCGCTCGATCTCCGTGTAGGAGCGTGAAGCCTCCTGCTGGCTCCCACTGTCCCTCCTCCACCTCCAGACCTGACCCTGTTCCCTGTGTGTCTGTTGTTGGACCTCATCAAGGTCAGGTGTTCCACTGGGCTCGGCTCATGGCAATCATCATCACCATTGTTATAATTAATGCCATCACGGTTTTAACAATTTGAAAGCAGAAGCTAGAACTCAAGTCTAGAAGGACGAAACATCGGGACTGTACCTTGGACCTCTGATGCAGTCTCTGCTCCACCGGTCTCGTTGCTGCCATGGTAGAAACGACAAACACCTTGGAGGTCATTAGCTGAGCGAGTGGAGCTCCTCTTCTGTTGCTTTCCGGGGTTTTAAGAACTGATGTGCCAGCCCCGCCTGACTGAGACCAGCTGACGGCCTCCCCCTCCTCTCCAAAACCTTCAGCTGTTCCTTTCAAAAGCTCCTCCCCCGCCATCTCCCGCCGCCACCACCTCTCATCTGGTTGAGTTTACTAGCTGCTTCAAGCTGACGAACCTGCAGTTGGTCGAACTGACCCAGGGTCAGGCTACAGGGTTTTATCCTCACAATCAAGCGCTACCTTCGTCACGCCAGAACCACAGTCACAGCTGTGTTTCCTACCGAGCCGAAGTCCAAGTCCGGAATTTAAAAGTGACATTTTTGTCCCTATTAGCTTGTATTTCTCTCCGTCCCAACCCTTGGGGTACAGAAACGTTAGAGGAGGTCTGATGACGCGTCATACGCTTGAGTTCCCAGCATGCCCAGGGTTTGTGAGCTCAGCCTGTGGACCATCACCTGATTGGCAGTCACGAATAACCACATTCACAGTGTTAAATAACAGCAGCTAGCAGTTCTCCTGCATTTAACACTCAAGGTTTCATCTCCAGTTCAGTCAATTAACCACGTGATGCATTACACGCTGCTTTTGGCGTATGAAACTGATAGATTTACCCTGATGCTGTCGGAGTGGGCGTGGACTCATCCTTGAGTGGGCGTGGCCTCCGCCATCATTTCCACCCATAAACTAAAGAATTGTGACCCACTGACCTGTGTGGATGGCTGTTGGGATTTGAATGGCGGCGACCTGAGGTCTGGCTCCTCCCACAGAGGTGAATGAAACATGAGCATCAGTGTATCACTTTGAAACATGAAGTCAGATTCCACGACTCATTGTTCCACAACAGTGACCCCCCCCCAGGAGCTGGAACCAGACTGGACTCGGACATGAAGGGCGGGCCGGTTCGTCGACACGTCCTCCAACATCTCCAGTGTCTCTCTAAACAGACGAATGCTGAGTCCTAGAGGAGTGGGTGTCACTCAGCAGCTCACCTGCTTGATACTAGTTAGCACCCTTCAAACAGGCAGTACTGCATGCTGAGAGTAACATTACTGTGGTAGGTGGAGGACTACATCCTCCGTCTGGTGTGTATTTATCAGCTTCTGTGTTGCTTCATTTCCACGTGTGCCGCTGCAGCAACTGAATCCTGGTGGTGTGAATACAATAAAATAAATGTATGACTGATGGTTATCTGGTCGTCATTGGATCTCCAGAGGACGACGCCGAGTATCGGCCACGAGCCGAGGGTCTCGGCGCCTCCCGACGTCCCACGGCAGCTCCAGTTTCACACCTGATCTCAGATGTGAAACTGGAGCCTGAAGCATCAGGGTCCCCCAGTGGCTGGAAGCCAGGGTCACGTTGTTGCTGGGGCAAACGCAGGAACCATCAGAGCAGAGCGCCATGACCTCCAGAACAATCCAGTGATCCTCTACTTGGAGGAAGAAGTTCATCATTGTTCATCCATGCAACCACGTCGGGCCTCTGCACTGGAAGGGAGCAAGTCCAGGTCTTCAAGGCTTCAGTCGGGTGTTGGCAGCCAGCCAGGTGATGTGGACCCAGCATCAGCATAAAAGCTGCATTTTCCAGAGGGAGTCCCTGGCTAAGCCCAGGTCGAGTCTGCAGACCTGCGACTGACGGTATCGCACACACGTCAACGACAGTTTACACCAGAATTTGTGTGCAAGGACACAAAAGGTGTTAAATTACTGTGAAACCTCAACAGGCGTCAGAGCCATCAGGGCCCCCCTACAGCCGCCAAAGGTTCTGAGCTGTTGACCGCCCGCTCACACGCCACTGCAAATGTAGGAATCACACGGGTTTACTAGCCAACGCAAGTGAACTCGTGGCAAGCGTGGACGCTGATGTCTGTGTGAATATGAACCAAGAGGCAGTGAGCGTGACGCCGACAGCCAGGCAGCAGGAGCAGGACCGTGGGGCCGCAGCACACTGGGGGGCGTTCCATCCTCCCTCACCCCCCATAAGTGAGTCAATAGAAGGCTAAGGCCCCCTGGAGGTCACATGACCCTACAGTGGCGCTTATCTGGGGCCTGAAAGACAACAGAGCGACTCGACTTCCCTCAAGGAGAGAAGCCCCTCCCAACTCGAGAGGCGTCATTCACTCCGTCATTCTCCTCACCGAGGCAGATTCCTCCCGCTTGGCTGCAGGGGTGAAGGGTGCCGCCAAGCTCGTCAGGATGAGAACATTTCAATTCTAGAATCACTCGTGACTTTTCATCAATAAAAGCTGAACCTGTTTAAGAGCTCTTTGCAGCCATTTTACATTCCGTCAGACAAAAAGCTCGCCATCCGTGTCTGTTAGCCGCATGTCGTCGTTCCACCGCTGGCTGTCGTGGTGGCGTCCAGCAAACCAAGTGGGCTTCATTCATAATTGGAAAACTTTCTGGGGGAGACCTGGTCTGATTAGGAGGGACGGCACTCATTTCTAGAAATATGACCCAGTTTATAATAGAACCAGAGCCCTGAGAACCCAGAGTTCTGACCAGGAAGCAGAGCTGCCGTCTTACATGCTTCTCGAAGCGTCCACTAGGGGGCAGTTACCCACCCACACCCCATAGAGACTGTGTCTGTCCACCACGCCAGTTTATTCACTCCAGTTCTGCTGTAGAGGAGTCAATCAGAAAAACCTCACCAAAGTTAACACAACACTAAATTAACTCAGCAGAATATCAGAATTAGATGAGGACGATTGAATATCAGACCTCTGATGCTGAAAACTGAACCAGTGAATGAAGTGATACCTGACAGTTGTGTTGACCTGCTGAGTCTCACTGAAGCCTGGCTGGTGATTGATGAGGATGCTAGTCTGAATGAATCCACTCCTCCAGTCACAGGAACACTCACATTAAACTCTGACAAACTGAAGTTCTTGAGCTGGGCCCAAACACCTGAGGACCACCTGATCTGATGAGACAGGTACCCTGGATGGCACCACCGTGGCCTCCAGCACCACCGTAGGAACCTAGGAGTTCTCCTTGACCAGGACCCTTTAACTCCCACATTCAACAAATCTCCAGGACGCCTTCTTCCATCTACGTAACATCGCTAAGATCAGACACATCCTGGCTCAAGAAGATGCAGACAAACTAGTCCCTGCTTTTGTCACTTCCAGGCTGGATTACTGCACCTCCCTCCTACCAGGCTGGACTAATAAGTCCCTAAAGACTCTCCAGCTGGTCCAGAACGCTGCTGCCGCGTGTTGACTAGAACTGGTAGCAGAGACCAGGTCTCTCCTGGACTGCTTCTCTGCATGGCTCCCTGTCAGATTCAGAACAGAATTTAAAATTCTTCTTCTACCATCAAAGACCTCAACAATCAGGCTCCTTCATCCCTGACAGAACTCCTAGTCCCCTATGATCCAGCTAGAACCCTTCACTCCCAGGATGCAGGGTTCCTGCTGGTTCCTAGAGTTCTAACAGTAGAATGGAGCCAGAGCCTTCAGCTATCAGGCTCCCCTCCTGTGGAACCGTCTCCCAGTTTCAGTCCAGGACCCAGACCCCCCCTCTAGGTTTAAGAGCAGACTTAAGACCTCCTTGTTGATCAGGCTTATAGTCAGGACTGCTTAGGCTGGCCCTTAGATCTGCTGCTATAGGCTCAGACTGCTGGGATCTCCCATGATGCACTGGGCTTCTCTCTCCTCCTCCTGTCCTCATACGTGTTACTAACTCCTCTTCTCTCCCCTCATCCCAGATCCTGGTGCTGCTGGAGGAGGCTCCAGACCTGAAGAGGCTCCAGCTGCCACCCGTAGCTCCACCTGCTCACGTCCCCGTCTGTCCATCAGTCTCTCCTCCTTTCTCTCCCTCTTTATCTCTGTCCCTCTCTTTCCTTCTGTCTCTCTGTCCTCCTCCATTCTCTGTCTGTCTCTGTCCATCAGTCTCTCCTCCTTTCTCTCTCTCTTTATCTCTGTCCCTCTCTCTCCTTCCGTCTCTCTGTCTTCCTCCATTCTCTGTCTTTGTCTCTGTCCATCAGTCTCTCCTCCTTTCTCTCTCTTTATCTCTGTCCCTGTCTTTCCTTCTGTCTCTGTCCTCCTCCATTCTGTCTTTGTCTCTGTCCATCAGTCTCTCCTCCTTTCTCTCTATCTGTCCCTCTCTCTCCTTCTCTCTGTCCTCCTCCATTCTGTCTTTGTCTCTGTCCATCAGTCTCTCCTCCTGTCTCTCTCTTTATCTCTGTCCCTCTCTCCTTGTCTCTCTGTCTTCCTCCATTCTCTGTCTTTGTCTCTGTCCATCAGTCTCTCCTCCTTTCTCTCCCTCTTTATCTCTGTCCCTCTCTTTCCTTCTGTCTCTCTGTCTTCCTCCATTCTCTGTCTTTGTCTCTGTCCATCAGTCTCTCCTCCTTTCTCTCCCTCTTTATCTCTGTCCCTCTCTTTCCTTCTGTCTCTCTGTCTTCCTCCATTCTCTGTCTTCGTCTCTGTCCTGCTCTCCTGCTCTCTCTCCGTCCCCACTGATCCTGGATCTGCTCCACCTTCCTGCTGGTAAAGGAAGGTTCTGGTGGCTGCTGTTGCAGGATGTGCTTGCTGATGGAGAATTGTTGGGTGGAGGTTCATTGAAGGAGGGAGGTGCTGGACCTGCTTTACTTGGACAGAGTCAGGACAGAACTTTGGTTGGGGTTTGGAGACACACAAATAAACCTGACCTGACTTGTGGTCTTCCTTTATCCTGCTCGACAGAGGTGGGGAGAGAGAAGCAGACGTGGTCGTAGTAGCGATGATCTTTAGAAAAATAACGTGTGTAGATCACCAGGAATCCAGTGCCTCCCTTCACCGCCACAAACTAAAACAGTGGGATGACAGATGAGCGGCGCTTCCCGCTGTCTCACCCCAGGGTTCTAAACTCTTTTCATGTCATCTTGTATTTTTATTTTCCATCCCGTTAGTCTGAAGAGCCGCAGACCCATGAAAGAATGTCAATAAAGGAGAGGAGAAAGACGGAATTAGACGTTGATTTATTCCAGTGACGTCGACAGACAAACCTTGACTAACTACAGCAACATCACGGCTCGGTCGGTACTGGCCCGTCCCACACACACACACACAGACAAGTCAGTATGGTTCTGATACACACTTCTCTAGAACTTCACTTTTCCTAATACAGTAAGAGTCGCTTCGAATAATTTAGCCCCCCCCCCCCCCCTCGACTAAACTAATGGTTCCAACTATAAACCAGCACAAACATGAGAAGTACCAAGAGCAGCTAACCAGTGTGCTGGAGCCAGGGAGCCATGCTGCAGGTGCGCCAAATGGCATACATCTATGGTTTTATACATTTAGAGGAAATCTACATCTTGGGTTTGTCCGTTGTTGCACTCTGATGGTCGTGACGGCCGTTTCCTAAAATGGCTGCCAGCAGTTCCTGACGTCGATCACAAGCTGCTGCTCGCATGCTTTCAGCGCAGACGGCGACTGAGCGCCGGCCTGAGGTGACAGTCATCTCAGTTATCTTGAATGAGCTGGGAACAAAGAACTTCTTCCCACGAGGAGTCCAAGAGGTTATGAGGAGGAGAAATCAAAACCCTGCATCATCATCCCTTCCAGCGACTGCAGAGAAATGTCCTTGTCTCGGACCCAGAGTCTCAGACTGGCAGCTGTGCTGGAGGAGTGCTCCAACCAGTTGGACATAGTGGGGCACAGTCTGACAGTCCAAATGGGCGGGGAGTGCGCCATCGCCAGACCTGAGCTGCAACGGGCCCCAATGACCAAGCTTCAACTAGACGGTCAATACATCTCCCAGCTGGTGGCCAAGCTGGTGTCAGAGCTGGAGCGAAAGCAGAGCTTCACCTGCCTGCAACAGGTGCTGGAGGCAGAGGACAAGAGGAAGAGGGACGAGAACATCCTCAAAGAGGATAAGGCAGAACGGGATCGAAGAAAACAGACTCTCCAAAGGCAGCAGGAGAAGCTGCAGCAACAAAATGAGAAGCTGACAGAAATGCAGCAGGTTGTCAAAGACCTGAGGCACCAGCTGAGTGAGCGACCAACCAAGGCTGAGAAGAAGAAGCTGGCAGATCTAAACACTGCCATGCAGGTCAGGAAGACACAGATAGAGACGAGCCAAGCTGAGAAGCAGCTGGAACACCAGCTGGAGAAGCTGAGGGAACAGCTGAAGCACGAGCTGAGAGTTCACGAGGAGTCCCAGACATTCCTGCTCATCCGACACGAGGAGTTGCTACAGCAGCTGCAGGAGTGGCGGCGGTGCACCCAGGAGATGCTGCAGGAGAAGAAGCAGCAGCTCCACACCGCCGTCTGCAAGAGAACGGAGAACTCCAACAGCCTGGTGGAGATGCAGAGGACGATGGCGGGGATGGAGGAGGTAATGATCGAGGACATGTTGGAGAAAAAGGAACGAGAGGAGGAGAGCAGGGCTGCTCTCCATATACAGGCCTGGTGCAGAGGCTTCCTGGCCCGCAAAGACTTCCGCCTCCGGAAAGAGGAGGAGGAGAAGAAAGCAAAGAAGACAACAGGAGGAAAGAAGAAGAAACAAAAGAAGAAGAAATGAGTTTTCAGCAACACCCCCTGGTGGCAGAGGAGGAGAGAAAGAGATTCATAAACCACCTCCTCACAGTACCTGGGGGGGGGGGGGGGGGGGGGGCAGGCACTGGGCATGACCAGCAGTTACCGGCGTTGCTTACAAGCTGCAGTTTCCACATACACAAGAACAAATCTACTGAGCGCCGTGGTGACGACCATCAACTTAGAACTGGAATCAATGAACTTCTTCCGGTCTGTGAGGTTCTCTGTCCAAATAGGGAGGCCTGAGGTCCAACCACAAGACCTGTGGTGAGCTGGGAGTCTGGGCTCTCACCTGACTTTGATCTCAGTTCAGGGATCACAGCTCTCAGAAGTAGAGCTGAATCATGTCAATCACCTCTGTCACACCAAGCGTTGCCCCAGGCCCACATCAACCCCCCACGCTGCCCCTCTGTAATACACACATGACCGTCTGATCCGTGATCAGCCATCGTAACTACAATCATGCTAAAATAACCAATCGGCCATCAAGCAACACGGGACTGGCAGCGAGGATGACGACGACGATGATGTCACATTTGGAGAGCGGCTTGTCTTTATCGGGACATCTGCTGGGAGTTTGGAGTTGGCTGACAAAGATTAATGTTCATAAGGAACAGGCGTCTTATGGGAATCCAGCAGTCTGTTTTATTAAAAAGGCTTCTCTCACATGTACAGCATCACCGGGAGCTCTGGAGCCGCCGCCCCGCTCCTCCGTCGACCGTGCAGCTCTGTTGCTCGAACTGA
The DNA here is from genome assembly GCF_037954235.1 of Aulostomus chinensis. NCBI lineage: Eukaryota > Metazoa > Chordata > Actinopteri > Syngnathiformes > Aulostomidae > Aulostomus > Aulostomus chinensis. The sequence goes on along the minus strand of NC_141341.1, from coordinate 19,715,694 downwards.
TTTATAGGACAGATACATTTTTATGGCATTCCGAGTTTCTAGGTCCTCCGTCGACCGTGCAGCTCTGTTGCTCGAACTGATTTATAGGACAGATACATTTTTATGGCATTCCGAGTTTCTAGAGCCTCTAAATATTTATAGTTATTTTCATAATTGAATTTTTGCAGAAAGAACCATCCTGCCAATCTGTAGATCCGTCAGGTTTGTAGCTCCAGTCGTCTTCTGCAGTGACCTGACGGTCAAACCGTCCTGAAATCAGAGCCTCACTTAACAGATTCCACTCGTCTCTGAGAAGCAAAGGGAATGTTTGAGCTCGAGGGAACTCATCTAGCTGATGGAGGGTCCACGGTTTGCAGGCTGGAACCAAGCCAGGCGATGGAGCTCTTGTAAGCAGGAAGAGGGAGGACTCACTAGCTAAACTCATCAACTGTCGCATGCTTCCACACTGCGTGTAGCGTGTACAGATCCTCTTGCGTGACACACAGGTGAAGGATTACGAGTCCTCCATGGAGAGAGCCCGGTGTGTGTTTGGGAACCGCTGGGCGTTGTAGTCTGGATCGTCTCTCACTCGCTCTTTGATGTCATTCTTCACCTGGTAGGAGAGGAAGAAGAGAGAATCTCCATCACGGGACGTGTGAGCCACAAGGAGGAGCAGCACAGAGCGCCGCCACCTCACTGCTAGAAGGTGGTGGGTTTGGACTGGCTGGCTGGGGGGTGTAGCACCGGGCAGAGCCACATGTATGCGCCCACCCAATCAAAAGCGAGGATACCATTTTTTGGATTAATTCTGATTGATATTACTGTCTGCATCTTCTCAGCCAATGGAAAGTAGCAAAGAACACAGCTGCTAACAGGAGACCTGGAGCTCCAGATGAGATCCTCTGGTTTACACGGGGTATCTAGTGGATTTGGTGACAGAATGTCTGGCTGACTGACACTATGAGTTGATTCAAGCCTCTCGCCCAATGTCAGCTGGGGGATGAGTCGTGGCCGTCAAGTCAGGAGGCAGGCTGTTTTTGTACCTGGGAAGTGTAGGCTTCCTGCAGCTCTGGCCTCTCCAGCTCCCCCTGCAGGCTGCTGGGTGCGGTGACGGGCAGGACTCCTGCCGAGCGAGCAGCTCTACTGACGGCATCTGACAGGGACAAGTGAGGTCCTTCACACTGCGTCATCTTGGAAGAAAAATGCCTTCATTAATTCAAGTAGAGGGAAAAACGACTGACCTACCTCATAGGACCTACATGACCAGACTGTGTGAAAATGCACCAAGTGACACTTAGTAACAGTGAAGGACAGGAGAGGGTTGAAGGTCATGCTGTCAGTCAAATTTGATGAAGCCACACCCCCACTTCCTGATAGATGTGTTACCTTTAGATTAGACTCGTGCCTTTAAGACACTTGGTGACATCACAGGGCTCAAGACCAGTGAGTGAAACCCCAATAAAACACTTCTAGACTGGACTCAAGTCTCAAAAGGTGGTATTGGAATGTTTTCTAGGAGGTTTAGGAAGGTTCTGGTTGCATCCATTCTTTGCTCTGATCTCCAGTGCTTACCTTCCTCCTCTTGGCAGGCATCCCATGCAGGTAGGCATCGGACAGCGGCGGCTGGGATTTGATTTTCCTCTGGGACAGCATGTCATGCCTGATGATGGGAACCCATTCCTGACACAAACACCACATGGAGGACCAGGTTTGTCTGTCAGTGGAACCAACCAGTGATTTACAGGAGTTTCTCACATTTGCCAGGTTTCTAGCGCGAGAGCTGCTCTCCGTGGTGCCACAGAGATGAAAACACGTGTGACGGCTGAGATTTTGTCACCTCCCCGACCAGCACCCTTCTTGGCTGGACAGGACCAAGGAAGACTCTTAGTGTTCCAGACGTCATCCATTACACATTAACCAGGCGTCTCTTTCCATCCTCGCCCTGATGCGTGCGCCCTATTTAACCACGTTGACTTAAGTTCCACAATCATCTCCAAGAACACAAGTTCAGTTCTTTTGACCTGGCTCATGGGAGTCCTGACCAGCACGTTTCATCTCTCACTGACAGGACACCACCCCCCTCCTGTGGACAGTCTGCATCATCCCAGTCCCAAAGACTCCTGGCCCTATTGCCTGAACATCTGGACCCATCAAGGCCCGTCTGCCCTCAAACCTGGACCCAAATCAGTTTGCTTATAAAGCTAACAGGTCAACAGAGGACGCCATCACTACTTAGATCCTAGATCTAATACTTATTCACCTGGGTTGGGACTCGGCGAGAGCAGTCGCACTCCTCCTCTCCTTTTCTGTTTGACTATCATTCTTTGTCTCAACTTCTATCCAACGCAGCTGTGAGCTCTCTATCTAAAACTAATCATGGAATTGATCAGCTGGTCTCTCAACGCTATTGACACCATTTTTCGACAAGGAAATCAGGATCGGAGGAACCTGCCTGTCCGCATGGAACCGACCCTGCGGGCTACGTTCTCGATTCCTGGGGGAGTTGGCGTACCGCGTGCTTGACGCCTCTCTCCGTGGAGGACATCGAGGACCTCTACTTATTTGGATTCATGGTTGTGGGGCTTCTCCTCCTCGGACTTGGAGGTGCCCTCACATACCGCAAAACTGGCAAGACGACGGCTGTCACCAGATCTGGACCTCCATAACTGACCGTCATTTACAACGCAATTATTGAGGCTGGCAAAGCGGGGCAACAGCAGACTCTTGAACTGAAACGCAGGATGGAAACCATCTCGGAGCAGTTGGCCGCTCTGCGAAGAGGAGAGTGATGTTGAAGAACAGAAAAATTTAACTTACAATTTGGACTGGACTGAAAGAGAAGACGGATTGGAATGTGTGCTCCTCTGCCCTAACCCAAACACAGCGACCTTATCGGCTACTGAAGGTCATCTGCCCACTGTTTATCCTCCAGGAGAACTCCTTCTGCCTTGGTGACGTAAATGGCACGTACTATCCTCCCCCCCTCCCCGTGTGTTCCTGACCCCCCCGCCTCTGCCCTCTCCACCTCCCTTGGGGTGGCAGTGCCTGTTGGCTGCAGCCTGCCCCGCCCGGGCTTGGTGGCGCGGCCCTGCTGCGACGCCTCACTCTCACTTGCCTCCATTGGGTCAACGGACTGCTCAAGTTTAGCGTACATACACAACAAATGTATATGTGCTGTTGTTAAGTTTCTGAAGTGTACCATTATTACTTTCAATCTGTAATAATTGTGACGGCTTGTGATAGTTGTATCAGGCTTTGAGTTGAGTTGTGTAAAACAAATTTACCCTCGGGTACAAATAAAGAAACCTTGAACCTTAGATTCTGGATCAAGGGTTTCCTAACTAACAGCTCACAAACAGTTGAAGTGGGCGCTGTCCGCTCCTCCACCCTGAGCCTCAGCACCGGCTCTGGCTTCTCTCCCTGGGCCACGAGAGCTCTGAATATAAAGACCGAGTGTGGATCTTCCACCAGTCCATGGCAGGGCCAACACATAGAGACAGACAACCATTGGCTCTCCCAGCCACACCTACGGTCAATTTAGAGTCTGGATTAACCTGGTCCCTCTTGATGTCTTTGGACTGTGGAGGAAGCTGGAGTACCAGAGAGAACCCCCACAGGAACAGGGAGAACATGGAGACTCACACAGAAAGATCCTGTGCTCCAGCCGGGGCTCCACCCACAACCTTCTTGCTGGGGGGCCACAGTGAGGACCACTGTGCCACCGCGCTTCCGAGTGTGGGTTAGGGTTAGACTTGACTCTAGATCTTGACTGTATAAACTGTCAATGAATCAAAATCTTTTCAGTGAATATATTGCTTTCTAAATTGTTCTATTTAAACTTTTATTTTACTGTTTTTACTTCTCTGCACTTCCATCTATATGAGTCTACCTGCACAGGTTTCTATTGTGTTACTACTCTCTTGTGACAATCTGTATAATCTCTGGTTCTGATATGAGTGACACAGATTCTCCTTCTCCTTCTTCTATTTTCATCAAAGCAACTAGGATGATGAAAGCTGATCAATACTTCTGCATTAGAAGTTGTCAATTTTCCATATATTTGCCTAGAATCAATTTTTAAAAAATCACTGCACTCTTTTACAATGACATGAACAACACCACATGTGTGCAGTGACAGGACACAATCAGAAAAAAGAAAAGGAAAGACTGCTTACAGGTGGAACTGACGCCGCCCACGGCTCCATCTCAGGGCCCATCTCCACCCGTCCTGGAGGGGCTCCAGCAGGACGCTCACCGTCCCCTGAGGCCCTTTTCTTCTGCCCAGGAGATGCTGCCGTCTCCCCACTCTCACCTGATGAAGCCATGGCCTCCTCCGCTGTGGTGGCAGGGGTTGGAGATAGAGTCTCCCCCATCTGACAGGAGGAGGACCACATCAGCCTTCGTCACCATCATTGATTCATATGTCATTTCTAAACACAGCGTAGAAAGTGGCGTGCGCCTTCTGTGTGTGCAAACTTTCAGATTTAGCAAAAAGGAACTTGAGGGTTGGATGTGCGCTCCTCCAGGGAGGCTCTGACTGGAGAGCAGGCGGAGTCACCGCAGTGAGCTGACGTCAGACGCATCATCAACCTCACATGTTCAACACCACACGTGTCCAGACGCGTCAGACGCGCGTGCCTATGCTAGCTGACATTGGGCGAGAGGCAGGTTCACCCTGGACCCTAGACCTCGCAAATGACTTAAAGTCACAATGTAAAGATGGACGCTCACATGAAACTGAACCATTTATCATTTTCAAGTGAACCTCAGTTTAACATATTCTGCTAATTTTCACAACATTCTTGTGCATTACAGGCAGTGATTTCATGTTGGATACTGAAGTCTTTAACTGGGACCATGAAGTTGAACATTGTTCCAATTCAAAGAATCCAACTGATGTTCTTCATCGTGTGGCTTTTACAAGTGCAACACAAATGTCTTTCAATGATCGGTATGAAGCGCATCAAGAACTGGAAGAACATCAAGATAAAATCAGCTTTGTGTTCCCTGCTCGTAACCTTCGTTGTTAACAGAATTTTTATCTGGACCGGTCGGCCGTCTGGAGAGAGCCGATCGTCCCAATTTGGATCATTCGGTTCTCCTGCTTCTATCAAGATAAAGTAGGAAAAACAAAGTTCACCTCCATGTTCTGACTCTCAGCTGGCTGCTCAGTGACGGCGCCTGGCCTCTGGTTCAGCTCAGCCTGGAACAGCAGCACAGCAGCAACGTTCATGTTTGGACCTGAACATTCAAACTTGAACTTCAAGGGCACTTTACCAACTCAGCCTTCAGTCTGTTCTAGGTTTTCAGCCCTTCGACAACCGGTGTGGGCTGCCTGGTGCTGGTGAAAGCAGTGAGCACTCAGACGTTCTTCTCAGCCCGGTTCCAGGTGAACCCTTGTGTGATTCAATGGCACTGAAACCCCTGATTTCCTCACTGTTGTTTTTGATATCAGGCAACACTGATACTTTGATCAGGGTCAAAGGCCACAGTAACTCTCCTCTGAATGTCACACAACAGTTACACATGAAACCAGGGGCCCGTTTTTAATGAGGAGCTGGTTGGAGCTGCTGCTTCTTACCTGTGTAAGTATGACGTAGTGCTGGATCTGCTCCTCAGTTACTGGGTTGTGTTCCAGAATGATGTGAAGCCTCATAGACATCATACTGGTCAACCAGTTGACCAGACTGGGATTGACCTCTGTAGACATCCTCCTCTACACAAACACCATGCAGAAACACATCAGCTGTCAGAGAGTTTACCCTGATGGTCCCAGAGTTGATGCGTAGCAGAACTGTGAGGGGATAAACGGGGCCGACTCACGATGCGGTGGTTGATGACTGCAGTCAGAGCTCTCTGTTCTCCTCGGAGACAGTACAGGTTGAGAGCCAGACACTCAAACAGACCCTGAGTGCACAGCAACAACAGACGGGGGCCAAATGTGTGATCTAGAGAAAGAGAACCCAAAACCAAACTATTGTCACGTCTTACTGTCCAGCAAAAACTGAGGAAGACCTCCGATGTTCATTTCCAGTCGACAGCAGTCGGCTGGTGATTTACCAGCATTCAGCCCCGGTCCCGCCTCCTGCTGTCCCTCATCACTTCTACTCTACATGAGTCTGCCTGTGTTGCTACACCCATGAGGATGAAATCATCTGTTGCCATTCACATGAGAATTATTAGCAGAGGAAGCAGGAGAGTGAGGATGGAACCGCACCATCGTAATATGACTTACTTCAGCAACGGAGACAGAGATGAGCAGGTTTCAACATGACGGAAGAATAATGTGAATAAGCATCATAGTACAGCGTCAAACCCACCAGTCAGGACTGGAAACCAGCTGAGCCTCAACTTACCGCTGCAGTGCAGGATATGTGTGGCGATCTGGGTGAACTGCTGCCGGAGGAAAGACAGGTTGGTCTGAACGATGTCCACTCCCTCTCTCACTGTCACTGCGGCCTAAACAAACCAGACAACTGCGTCACATATACGTCTGACCTCCTCACGATCACTCAACACTGGACATGAGGCAGACAGCAGGAATCTGTGTGAGGTTTTAGCAAAAATTCTTACAAAGCTCTGAGCAATGTACTCCTCCAGGCCATTGATGAGGTCCTCAGCTGCTGTCTGCCAACACAACAATGCGTCTGTTCAACAAAGATCAAGTCAGGAAATGGACACACACACACACACAGTGAGGAGAACATGCACGTTCTTGTAAACACTGTCGGGGGTTAGGGTTGGACGACGCTGTCTCCATGTGATGGACAGATACGTCTGCTCCTTCATGCAAAATCTTCATCAATACAAGCCACTTTGACTCAATTTGCAGTTTCCATTTCCTACAAATAGAGATTAGAGCCTTGATGTTCACAAACGAAAACTCCTGATCTTTTTTCTGGCATTTCCTCTTCATATCCATTTTGAGAGGATACGCAGTGAGTAAATGTAACCCTCTGTACTCTGCACATTTAGAACACATCTGTATCAGACATAAACCATGAAGGACTATGGAGGATTATTTGTGAAAAAGGGGCCTAAATAACACGCCATCTATTCTACCACTCAGTAATGAAATCTGAAGGCTGGACTCTGATGAAACATCACGTATCTGCAGGTTACTCTCAGTACGCACAGCTATGTTGGTGTCAGATGGCTCTCGGCCGTGGAGGTAGTGCTCAGTGAAGAAGTCAGTGAGCTGGGGCTGGATGCGGCTCAGAGGCTGGGCATTCCCATGAAGCAGCAGCACCATGTCCACCATGGAGAAGCTCTGACACACCAGGGACAGGAGATCCCCAAAAAACCCTGTCAAGAAGAAAGCAGTTGAACACGGACACATTTGTTGCCCTGCCTCAGAGGCTCCAGGGTTAGGGTTGACCAAACAACCCCACTCATCATTCCAGCCTTCAGACATACCCACAGCGTCTCCAGAGCCAGGAGTGAAGAGGTTGCTGGTCTGAGACAGCCTCTGGATGAACTGGGCAATGCTCTCGCCATTGCCCTGCTGCGCCCCCAGGGAACTCATCATGGTCGACAGCACTCCTTGCACGATGCCAGTGAACAACTCCGGGCTCAGAGAGTCTCCACCTGCTGCATCAGCCTGAGGTGGAGGAGGGCTGGAGGGCTGAGTGGGGGCTGCTTCCCCAGGGCCCCTGGGGGGTGGCTGAACAGAAGAAAACCACACACATTCAAGGCTCTGCTGCTAAGATCGATCGATCGATGGACAGATAGATAGACGGACGGATAGATGGACAGACTGATAGATAGATGGACAGACTGATAGATAGACGGACGGACGGACAGACAGACAGACAAATAGACAAATGAAATGAAGATAAAGTAAATGAGCACTTCACATCCCTATGGAGGGTGTCCTCTATCACACAGGCTGCCATTTTGCATATATGGAAGCCCAGAATGGACAAACACATTCATATTTTCATGCGTACTCCATGTTTCCAAGCGGAGCAGGACCCTCTCTGAATGAGCACAATGAGCAGAGTCTGGGTCTGAGATGGCAGCTTTAATGTCTGTCTGTGTAAGTGGTGATCAAAGCACTCAGAGATCAAAGTTGAGAGACAGCCTTGGGGAAGTGCTCTGTCTGAGATTAAGGACTGTCAGAGATTGCCAGGAAGGTTTTGTGACATCATACAAACCTTGGCCCCACCCCCCCAAACAACAGGCAGCGCGCTAGTCTCAAACTAAATCTGAAATCTGATTAATCCGTGTAACTCTGGTCTTCAAGCCAGAATGTGGGGAAACTTATCCTACACTAACCCTTGTGGAGTCTGACACTCCCTGGAAGAAGCCGGACACCCCTGGCAGGGTCACAGTGATGGAAGGTGCTGGTCCAGAGCCAGGACTTCTTGGTCCAGTTACTCCACCCAGTAGGGAGCCCAGGAGCTGGGCCAGATTCCCATCAGGAGTGCCCTCTGCTGTTTGGCCCACCGAGGTTGTACTGGTGGTATGGGTGGATGTCTGTCCCGAGGTGCTGGCAGAGGTGGTGGAGGAATCAGAAGAAGAAGAGGTAGAAAAGAAGGCCTGAGAGCCAGGATCAACTGTGGGATTTAAGAAAAACAGGAGTCAATGAGCTGTTGGTCAACTGGTTGAAAGACCAAATCCATGTTTAAGTAGTAATGAGCACCCATGGAGAAAATGGTCAGAGGCTATAAATGAGCTTTAGCCTATAGGTGGTGGAGCCCTGACGCTCCACCCTGCCCCTGCTCAGGCTGAGTGGCTCATTGGTTTATCAAAGAACATTCAGGCCCGCTTTGCTTTAACAGTTTCTGCAGGATGGATGGGAAATTTTGGTGGCCTGGATGTGGGTTTCTTGGGTTGAAAGTCAACAATCCAAATTTAAGGGGGAAACCAGTAGACTTTTAGTTTGGTGGTTGTTACGGCCCCAAACAAGGCTCAGCTTGAGTGACCTGGCTGTCCTGGCATCAGCAGCTGTCCAAACAGTCCACTGATCATCTGGGTGAGGGAGGAGGGAGCCAGAGGTGTGCCCTGTTGGGGGGGGATAAAACCAGCGCAGTTAAACAAGTCAGAAGATTACGGTGACCTCATCACTCCACAACAGTGTTCAACTGAAGTCACCTGTCCTGACTGCTGGCCTCCTGTGGGTACTGCAGCCCTCAGGTTGATGGTGGCTCCTCTGATTCCAACAGGCTGAGGACTGCGTGGGGAGAGGGACGGTCTGGTGATGACCACCCTGGCCTGAGCAGGATGAGGGGGTTGCAGGGAAACTACCCCCTCAGCGCTGGTTGTGGAGGGAAGGCTTGGCTCAGCTGTGTGAGCAGGCTGACCAGCAGAGGCTGCAGCAGCCATGGCAGCAGCTTGGTGGGAGATCTGGTGGACAATGGCCTGCATGAACTCAGGGGGCAGCCCAGGGAGGTGGACTGGGGTCATTCCTGTGTGCAAAAGTGGGTTCTGTTAGAAAAACACCTCTACACACTGAGTCCAATTCAACATATGCTGCCACCAGCTGGCTGAACACAATCACTGCATGCAACTTTAAAGTGGAGGGCTTCACCAGTATTGTCATGGAAACTACAGATCCTTTCACTCACCAGTCTGTCCTGGGCCTACAGCAGTGGGCTGTCTGGGACCCTGAGAGCCAGCAGCTGAATCACCTGTTCAACAAAACAATATACATGATAGCTATGATGATATCCTGCATGTGTGCTTCTTCTCAGGCGGTCCATTCGAGAGCTAATGACATACCATCAATGTTCATCTGCATCATGACTACAGGCTCCATGGTCTGATGGGTGATGCGGATCACCCGGGGTCCTCCCTGTCCTTGATGAAGGCTGGTCCCATTAGACTGAGGAGCAGGAGCCTGGCCTGAAGCCTGCTGATCTGATAGGCCAGTACCCTGAGGGGGCTGGCGTTGTCCCTCTGCTGTAGTTCTGCCATTGGATGTCAGAGTCACTGTTGTGCCCAAGTTAATCTGGGGAGAGAGCGATAGCGGCGTTGTAGGAACGTATTGTGACAGGACAGACAACACATGGATGGAACGTACCATATCACCATGGATGGAACGTACCATATCACCATGGATGGAACGTACCATATCACCATGGATGGAACACAAAACATCACCATGGATGGAACGTACCCGATCACCATGGATGAAATGGACCACATCACCATGGATGGAACATACCACATCACCATGGATGGAATGTACCATATCACCATGGATGGAACGTACCATATCACCATGGATGAAACATAAAACATTACCATGGATGGAACGTACCATATCACCATGGATGAAACATAACACATTACCATGGATGGAACGTACCATATCACAACTGCATCTCACACACAATCTGGATAAGATTTGAGCTGACAACATTTACATCCAGTGGCGCCACTGAGACCTGGTTCAGATCTGAACATGAACATACACTCTGGCCAACATTGTAATATAATAATGGAGAGGGGAGGCACACTGCCACTCGACATGCCGACTGCCACTCTTCAAGTTGTCATTATGGATTCCATGATCTGACAGTTCTTTCTATTCCATGTTTTTTGGTTGCAGGTAATGACTTTTATCTCTTATTCTTTCCTTGATTTGAACTGAAATCTTCAGATCAGCGTCACAGAAAATCGTCTCCCACATTCTTCTGCTGTAGGACAGTTGTTCACTCGGTGCTTTCACCCTCTCACCATTCCAGCTGCTGTGCTCAGCGGGTCTCCTTGTTTCTAAGCTGCACTTTACCCCAGACAGCACAGCAATAAATAACACGACTGTAAATAATTCTGAGATAATCCTTCACAAAACGTCTTTCCAGATAGAAACTTTGCGACTCCCCCAAACCTGCCAGCTTCCTGTTTACAGGTGAGGGTAGTTTTCACCTTTATATGTTTCCTTTTAGAGCCTGTGGTTGAACTGAGCTTTAAAACAATGTGTCAGAGTTTATTACCTGCCCATCTTCCCTTGAAGCCATAAATTCAGAGGTACAGTAGTACTTTGGCTCCAGCCTAGTTAAACATTTGCATGTGTGAGAGACCAGACAGGTGTCCCTGAACATGAGCGTGAACCACTCCAAACCCATCCAGCCCCCCCCCCCCCCCCTCCACACACACACACACACACACAAAGACGTGATGACACCCCAAACCAGTTGTAGTTTGACTCTGTGTGCTGCATTAATAGCAAATGTTACAGTCCTACTCAGGAAGGAGGTTCAACCGACTCTGAGTCTCACGTTGAACTGGGAGTTGATTTAAGCTCAAACGGGAAACTCAGAGTTTCCAGTTTCAGAGCAGCTGATTTGAGTTAAATTAATCACAGCAGAGTGGGCTCAGTCATGCGTGTGCACTGTGACTACAAATGGCCGGCATTAATGGAGTCACTGGAATTCACCATGGTAACAGCTAAGAGGTCGGTATACGTTCCCCTCTTAGAATCAAGTACATACAACAAGTATGGACATACTTTTAGGGGAGTAAAGCGTCAGCTGTAGCAGAGGACGGAGGGAGAACTGGAGTGGGAGAAAACTGCTGCTGGAGTCGATGTAGAACTGAAGGAATCTGTTTGGCCTCATAGTCAATCACACTGATAAAGTACAGGTGAGAACTTGTAGAATGATGTTGAAGCTACATCCGTTTTCATTTGGCTGTAATTCAGCTGGAGAAACTGAACGAGGAAGCAGCTTAAAACTAAAAAGCAGAATCATGTTTAATACATGAAAGTAAATATAATTCGAGGTCATTTCAATGCACAGTCGCTTTGGTGTTGGCGATGAGGCCAGACGCAATCACGCAGATTCATAGAGGACACTCAAATCCCACACACACAGTTTAATGAATTCTACATTAACCAAGGCGTGTAGCTTTCACTTAAGTATTGGGGGGTACTAAAAATTAGGTGGGGGTCTGGAATTTTGAGTTTCATACATTTAATTTCCTGCATTCTGGTGGATTTTTAGACACCCATTTTCCCTTTTATCAGGCGCGCCGCCAGGATTCAATCCTGCCACTCCCAGTATGCGGACACAAATCTACCGTATCGTATGTGCACACTCACTCACTGCACTATGAGTGCTACCATTTGTAGGTCTACCGAAAAAAAGACAAACTGCCAGTAGTAACAGGAGCTAGACATTAGAAGATAGCCGTCGGTGGTAAACCCACGCAGTTACCACCGACGGCTTGTGACAAGGTAGCCCAGGCAATGCACTGACAGTGCTACCCAAAACCGGGCTAAGCTAGTTAACGTTAGCTAGCTAGCTAATTTTCTTTACAATTCCGGTTACAGCATACAGCTCATAGGCAGAATTGGGTTTCCTTTGAGTAACGTTAGCTAGCTAGCTAACTTGGCTATGCTACCCCAACACAGAGGGGACCCAAGTCTGATCACTTTGAAGCAAAACTCCTTCCGATTTATTACATCGGATTTTGTAAACACTCAAATAAGTACCGGTAACTTTACTGTAGCTAGCTAACGTTAGGGCCATCTGTCTCAGTGAGTCAGTGAGTGTTTACAGAATTGCCATTATTAAAACTGGGTTATAACAAAAAAGTGGAAGGTCTAATCTTTCCATGGATGGTTGCAAACGATTCCTGGTGCAATTTTATACCAAGGAGAGTTGGATTTATGGACTTTTTGAAGGATTTCTGAGGGAATTCAAAGCTTACATCATCAGATGGGTAGCTCTGTCTCCTACAACCATACAGTAGCCAGACCTGCCTGCTCGCGAAAGCAAAGTGCAGGGGGAGATTGGAAAAGTCAGGCCAAGCGACAAAAATGGTATGTTCCAAATGAGGGGTGTATGAATTTTCTGAAAACCACTTAAGCTACAGTATATCTAACACATAAAATGACAGTTTAGAGCCTTTGTGCTATTATAAAAGCCTATTTTGGTGACGTAGTGATCATTCATGGTATTTTTGGGGGGGCAAATTCACCTTTTGTAAATATTGGGGGGGGGGGGGGGGGGGGGACTTGTACCCTGTAAACCGCCCTAAATCTACGCCCTTGCATTAACCACTCAGATATTATGATCAATTCCAATGAATTATTCCACCTGTCCTGGTAATGCTGCAGGAGCTGCTGCAGTGGAACCATGGCAGTCATTAGCATGGCTGTGGATTGTTAGTGCTGGCAAGTAGTTTTTCAACCACAAAGAAATGATAGCACCACAGTTTTGGACTTACTGGGAGGGGCATGTGTGGCAGACCAGCTTGGAGCAGCACTGGGTGGGTGTATTGGGTCATGGGGCGGACCACATACAGGTGACGTGGAGGAGAGGTGGCCAGGTTACAGCGCAGGTCACCAAGGACAACCAAGGTGTTGCCAAGGAGGCGCAGAGCATCTCCAACCAAATTGAGAGTGCGCTGATCCTCCTCTCGTTCTTGAGTCTGTGAATGAAGAAAAGCCAAGTCTTCTCAGCCAAGGAGGTCGGACTGGTAGCAGGAACATGGAACAAAACACCATTCTGACTTTAACAAAACATGGTGGAGGGGAGGAGCGCTGCCCAGGAGAAAGTCTTTACCCCACATTTTGTAGTAGATATGAATCAGAGGGAGGATACATGAAAGGTTTTTTGTTGCTTTTTCAAATCATTGCAAAAAAAGGCATTTTTTGGGTGGGAAAATCAAATTTGTTTTTGCCAGAATAAAGAATAAACATTTGTATTCTTAAACTCAAATAGACTCACATTTTCCACAACCCTTGATGTGGATGCTCTGCACTGCCAAGTTTGGCGGCAATCGGATGAGCAGTGGTTGAATTGATCAGGATAATGGGATGTTAGGGTGTGAGCAGAGGTAAACAAGTTCCATTTCCGGCCACGCAAGCCTATTTGCTGGTTTTTGAGTTTATGTTATGATGGCCTTTTTTGTCATTAAGCTCTTTCCTTCATGCTGTGACTCCTCCTCCTTACATTGTTGTTGTAGTCTGCAGAGGTTGCTGCCCCGAGGATTGAGTGGGTCCTCTCTATGAACGGACGTAACCTCTCCTCCACCCTCCTGACCTCAGACAGAATTTCCACAAACTCTGCTGGACTCGGGTGACTGAGGACAAGCACAGAGGACAGGAGGTTTTAGTGAGAGGAGCACAGAAGACACACATGCACATACTTCCTTTACGACTTGTCATTTTCTGTCTTCCATGTTGGTTAAATGAGTAACTCACAGGCAACAGTAAAAACCACTGCACTCCGTGCCGCCCTCTTAATCGATCTCTTATAGCACTAAATACAACAGTCCTTGTATCCATCAAGTTGTCCTCAAAAGTTTCGAAAAAAGCAACGAATCAAACTGAAAATACAAAAATCTTACAGGTAAAACTGGAACGGTCAGGGTTATGGTCTGAACCAACTTGATTTGAGTGCCTTACTTGGGTCCTGCGTTGTTTGGTCCTTCAGTCTGCGTGGAGGTGGAGAACGATGGAGCCGGAGGAGGGCTGGTGTCCATAGGCTGGGATGCTGCTGCAGCCCCCTGAGCAGAGGATGAAGATGGCAGCAAGGGCAGTGAGGGTTGAGGGGCCCCCGATGCTGCCTGGGAGCTGTCATCACTGGACACACCCTGCCACACCAGAGCACATCACGGTCCACACAAACACACACACATCCAGTAAGATAGTCTGTCGATGAGTGTTTGAGGGATCAACTCTCTCTTTAAGAAAAATACAACTGTCGGCTGTGTATTCACTTATCGATGGGAAGGATCTCTTCCCTGACCCTGCTTCTGCCTGTCAAATTCATAATTCAAACCAGAACCAGAAATGTGCTGGTTTAATGAGCCCATTATGTCAGCTAAGCAATCATTTTTCTCCGTTTGTTTTACATTTATGAACATCTGGCAGAGTGGCTTCTCAAGAGAGGATATGGTCTAGTTACAATGCTTAAAGTCAAAACAAGCTGGTGAGAAGCAAGCAGACTGTGTACCTCCAGCCTGTGGATCAGAGAACAAGCATTCCGAAGCAAAGACTCAGCCAGCTGCAGCCTCATCCTGGGCTCACTCTGCACCGACTGGTCCAAGTTAATGTGCACATCCACCGAGCCACTGCTCTGTACAGTCGATGCAAACATCAGTCAGCTTCACAGCAACAGGGAGACAGAAGCAATGAAATGACGACCGGTGATGATGACAAGCCTTTACCCCGGAGCTGGTGCTGACTCTGGTGTTCCTTCCAGTTTCACCAACTCCAGCCATCATCTGTTGTACAGACATCTACAAAAAAAGAGAGATCAGCAGTCACAAAGCAGGTGATAATAATGATACCCCTCTTCCAAATAATACCGTAGCTCGTTATCTCAGGAGATTCTTTGAGTCACTCGCACCTGGATCTGCTGAGGATCCATGATGTTGACAGGGAGGTTGAAGGTCCCAAGCATCACGTAACTGTTACCATTACGGTCATGGGGGGCCCCCTGGGAGGAGGTGGAGGCCCGACTGGTGCTGCTGCTGCCCTCCGTACCTTCAGCGGACACACCCGCACCTCCAGCACCAGACATGGTGGTCTGGGGTGGGGCCCGCTCCACCAGGTGAATTACCTTCCCTTCTACATCTGCCGGAGAAATAAAGAAATGGTCTCCATCATGGAAAGCATTCATTATTCACGAGTTCATTCTTAATAAGTCACTTTTCTGTAATTTGTGTAATAATCAAGTTATGGTTGCAATTTTAATTCTTTTTGAACTACAAAAGTATTTGGGCCCTGATAGCTTTACTGGTGCTGCCTTATTATTCTTACATTTTGTAGACTAAATTGCAGCAGGGTATTATGACCAAAAATACTTTATCAAAACATTTTGTATCAAAATAATGTAGCGCATTAATGTAAGAATCGGTAATGAAGACATGACTACCGGTATTTCTCTTGAACGTGAGTGTGGTCTCAGAGAATCAGAGGGGGATTTTTAGTGTGAAGTTTTTTTATACCTTCACAATATAAGCCTCAGTATTCATATTCAGATGTTATTATTATTATTATTATTTTTATTATTATTATTATTATTATTATTATCATCAGTGAATCTGTCAACTGAACTGTGTACATGGTAACACATCTCCTGAAGACAAGGCAGGAGGCTTCAAATTACCAGAGCACACCAATGTTGCTCCCTCACAACTGAGCAGGAGCAGTAAAGAGCAGTCACAGAGAACCCTGGTATTACAATTCTGCTGATTTCAAAAACGTACAAGTTCCATTTTTACCAGCGTCTTTCAGTTCGAATACAGAAATATCAATAATGCAATTTTCACAATTGGGGTAAAAGCAAAGGAGAAAAACTACTTCAGCATCCAGAAGTGTTGGATTAAAACACACACACACACACACACAAAATGCTGCTTGTAGTAAAGTGCTCCGCTATGTGCAGCCCTCCAAATGTGTGTGTGTGCGTGTGTGTGTGTGTGTGAACTCTAGGTTCTGCTTGGGTCGCTTACTGTACTCAGTCAGTGTCCTGTCATCCTGCAGCACTCTGCCCTGGTAGATGAGCCTCTGCTTGTCCACTGGGATCTCCACTGACGAGGCTATGTGATCCTTGAACTGCTTCACTGTCAGCTGGGAGACAACACACAGTTTCACCTACCTCGCAAACTGCCGGCACACAAAAATAGAAGCGGTGCGATCAGTACTTAAACCGGGCTAATAGCATCAGGGCTACCTCGCCTCGGACTTGGTAGCTCCTGCTCTGCGAGTCCAACGTCTTCACCGTGACCTCAATCATGTCGCCTGACTCCGTCATGTCCCTGTATGTCTGAAACAACAGCAGAGTTTGTTTGTTTTTTTAATTAAAATTAATCGGCCCCATAGCTGTGAATGAAGCGTTTGGCAACTATTTGCTGTTATTTTAATGACGTATCATAGCAACACTGGGAAGAAGACATAAAGGCGAAACGTATGTTTGTAGTTCAAACAAAACTGATAACAATTATCATCGATTCGACGGGTAATCAGACAGCACCTATCAGCAGACAGCTCCCGAGTCTTGTTGTTGTTATTAGCCTATTAGCTCGCTAGCTAGCGTTAGCTTATCCAACAAACCGGGAAGCTAACAGGGTTAACGGGCGAACCTCCCCGGGGGAGACTGTCCGCCGTCGGCGCAAATCCTGGCAGACGTCTTACTTTTTATTCAAAATCATGCAAACCGCGCCACATGCCGTGCATTTATCCAGTAAAGACAGTTCTGTTAGGAATGTTGGAGCGTTGAAGTTGGCCCTTCAACTAACTAGCTTAATTTTCCCCAAATAAAACAGGGAGACGTCAAAGGACCCAAATGACGTTTGGAGAGGCGTCTGTGTCGCGCCTGAGCGCATTTGTGCATATTATTTGTCAAATTCAGCGCAGAGTTACACAACGTCGAAGATTTTAAATTTATGTGTTTTTTTTTGGAATAATACATTATAACATAATGAATAAATGACTAAATAAATAATCCCTTTGTTCCGTATTATGTGGGTAGCAGTTGTTGTAGGATTCATGTTTTTGTTGCCGTAAAGGTTTGTAGTAAAACTGCATAAATGGGAGAATTTGCAGTTGAGCAAATTTAATATTTTCTTACATTTTCTGCGGTACTTTTTTTGTCTGGACGCTATTCAAGTGTTCATTTTGTGTATTACTGAGTGACACATCTCCGACTGCGCCAATAAAAAAACATGAGCGCGCGCGTGTGTGTGTGTGTGTGTGTGTTCCTTGTCCTTAACGAACAAGTTCAGACAGCAGTGAAAAGGTGTGGCCCATCTGAGCCGCACGAGTGTCACTGTGGAAACTTTTCTGAACTTTTCTAACGCGTCTCGCACGCGGTGCTCGGCAGGTCGAGCAGCAGATCTGGAGTCAGACGCAGCCGCGACTCGCTGTGTGTGGTGTCCCGACATCTGGTGCTCTGGGTGTCGCTCCGTTCTCGCACAGGTTGCGGGTGAAGCCGAGCATCGGTCATGGAGGACGCCTCCTAAGGCCCGGACCCAGAGGTAAATATCACATCCTGCTCTGGTGCTAGCGTGCGGTCATTCTCGGCTCCACCGACGCTGAGCGGCGGCGGATAGTGTTCGTTTCCTCCCCTCAGCCGGTGTGGAGCGAAGTTGCCAGGCGGAGAGAAACGTCCGCGTCAAAGGAGTATTGGGAGCCTGAGCGGTCGCTCTGTGGATCCGAGCTGGAGACGTTCAGGAGCAAATTAGACTCGGAAGTGAAAATAGGAAACTAAATCCTGACTGAAGGAAAAATCTGCTCAGAGTTCCTGTGGTTAGGTGTGTCTTCATGGCTCATTTATCCAGAGATCCAGTTACAGTCGAGCAAGCAAAAGATGTAAAATACTCATGTTTTTTTATCATTCCAGGTTTGATTTTCATCATCAGAACTTCGGCAAAATTATGAGAAAATAGGTTGACAATGACGCAGTCTTAGAACAATCCTCATTTCTTGAGTCTTCTTTCTTTGCTGCAGTTGTGATATTTATCTACCATAGCTTCTACCATCAAACCTCATGTAGGGAGCCTCTGTCAGACGACTGCTTCTTTGCTCACAACCAAGTTTGAAAGTTTTTTAATGTTGCAGCAGCCATTTCAACTGAGGCTTCACTGTCTGTCTGACCCCCCCCCCCCCCCCATCCTCTCTGTTTTATTCAACAGGCTTCTCCTCTCTTCTCAGTCTCATTTCTTATTGTAGTCTCATCTCTGGTCTTCACTTGTCTTTTTCACTTCTCCTCTTCCTTCTATTCTTCTCTCAACCTTCTTGTGGAGCGACCATGCGTAGATTCAGCTCAGAGGGATCCCTCCTGGATCTGGACTTTCTGCCATGGAGGCGAGTGGCTCTGAAGAGCCCAGATTCTGAGAAGAACCGTGAGTCTGGTACCTACACACTTAATGTCAAGGAAGATGAGCGGGATGGGAGGCCCGCTGGCCGGCCTCCCACCATCCAGGAGCCCAGTCCCAGTGAAGCAGAGAAGAGGCCGTTGACTAAAGAGCACAGCGTCAGTGTGGAAAACCTGAGAGAGCTGGGGAAACTGGACAAGAGCCACCTGGGAGTGTGTGTCATCAGTGAAGGGTGCAGGGCCTACAGTGACAGCCAGCTGGCCCCGGGGCCACAGGGCAGCACGGAGAGCATAGAGAAGGACGACATGGCTCCTCGTTCGCCTTCCTCTTCCTCCAGCTCGTTCTTCTATAAATCGCACAACAAGCACCCACATAGAAACAAGCTCTCAGCTGCTAAACTGCACATCAAGAGCCTGTTTGGTCAGGTGGGACACCAGCAAGAGTTCATTCACACACCAAGATTTCTGTAGTTGGATAAAAGCTCGTGTTGAGGGTTCACATCTATGGCCGTCAGTGTTGTAGCTCATAATAGGAGTCCTGCTCAAGCGAACAGCCGGATGATTCTTCACAAATCAGAGTAAGAAGTTGGTGAAGAGACCAGACGCTCGCTGGTGGTTGGGAGGCCCAGCCATCAACATGCATACTAAGTCACGTCAGGGGTTTATATTGGTGAAATTAACTTTATTCCTACAAACCTGGCCTCCGTGCACTCAGTCCACCCGACTATAAATATTGACCCATGAGTGAAATACCTGGCAGGCGACCTGACGAGCCATCACAATTTAACCTCAAGGAGTTACCACCCCGACTGCAATGATGTTGGGATGTTGTGTCAAATGTTGAATCAGAGTACAGTGATTTGCAAACCCTTTTCAACCTGTGCTCAACTGAATACACTGCAAAGACAAGACATCTGTGTTCCGACTGATAAACTTTGTTGGAAACTGAGGGCGCTGATGGTTGAAGCTTTGCAGGGGGAATTCCTTCCCATTCTTGCTTGATGTAAAACTTCATTGGCTCAGCAGCCGGGGTTTCCGTTGCTATATTTTGTGCTTCGTAATGCACTGTGCATTTTCAGGCTGGTGCCGCACTCTTTTACTGTGAAGCCGCATCGTTGTAACACCTGCAGAATGTGGCTTGGCATCCTCTAGCCGAAACCAGCAGGGACGTCCCTGAAAAGGTGTTGCTTGCATGGCAGTAAATGTTGCTCCAAAACCTGAATGTCCCTTTCAGCAGTAATTTTGCCTTTCCAGATGTGCAAGTGACCCTGGGCACTACCATTCCCCCCCATACTATCACAGATGCTGGCTTTTGAACTTTGCGCTGATAACAATCTGGATGGTCTTTTTCTATTTTGGCCCGGAGGACGCAACGTCCATGATTTCTAAAAACAATTAGAAATGTGGACTCGTCAGACCACAGCGCACTTTTCCACTTTGCGTCAGTCCTTCTCAGATGGGCTCGGCCCTGGAGGAGCTGGCGGCATTTCTGGGTGTTGTTGATATTTGGCTTTGGAGATTCAGCTTGCAGTTGTAGATGCAGCTCTGTTCACTGACTGTAGTTTTCTGAGGTGTCCCTGAGCCCACCTGCTAATATCCTGTCGGTTTTTAATGCAGGGCCGCCTGAGGGGTCGAAGGTCACGGGCATTCAGTGTTGGGTGTTAGCCTTGCTGCTTGCAATTTCTCCAGATTCTCTGAATCTTTTGATGATATTATGGACCGTAGGTGATGAAATCCCAAAATTCCTTGCAGTTGTACGTTGAGAAATGTTGTTCTTAACTGCTGGACTACTTGCTCACGCAGTTGTTCACAAAGTGGTGAACCTCGCCCCATCCTCACGTGTGAATGGCTCCCCTGTTTCTAATTAACCTGCTCACCTGTGGAATGTTCCAAACAGGTATTTTTTGCGCATTCCTCAACCTTCCCAGTCTTTTGTTGTTTTTATTTACCTTTAACACAACATCCCCAACTTCATTGGAACCGGTTTGTACGTCAGCAAACTGATGTAGAGGTCCAATACAAACCAAAACAACCCTGATATCAAATGTGTCCCAATAACAACCCTCCATCTTCCCTGTGATTTCGAAGCTGTAGACTCCATCACACTGCTGCTCGCTGTTCAAAATAAGCTTCAAACTTCACGAAGCCATTATTCTTTAAATAGCCATCATTCTCCTTCTCTGTCCCGTTGCACCAGTTTCTTTGCGACCCTTCCGAGGACTCACTGGGTTCTGCACCTAAAAGCTGACTGGTGTTAAATGACTATCGCCCACCGAAAAAAAAACAAAAAAACAAAATGAAGGAAAAATGGCAAATTGCAGGGGAGGTCTAAGAAAAATATACTGGACAATGTTAAACATTTCCTGATCTGTTTATTCTTATCGTACATGTTTATAGTCTTTCATCTGTCATTGGCAGAGATTAGTTCCGAAGTTTAAACTCAGCTCTGTGTCTCCATGAAGCCTGGAAACAATCACAGGGAGAGTTTTCAGGATTTCAGAGAGCCGACAGGAGGAGGATCTGTTCAACTTCATGATTTCTGTTTCAGAGTCCCCACTCCTCAAACTCAAACCTGTCCAGTGCAGAACATAAAGAAAGGTGAGCATCATCATCATACGCTTCATTTGTTTGGTAAAATAACACACACGACGTCCCAGTCCACTAAGTAACAACGTTGGTCACTTATGGACCTTCAACAAAGCCTTGCTGCTGATGCTTGGAAAGGAGTATTTGAACTCCACCCTCTTAAGATTTTCTGACTTCGTACATGTTTGGAGAAGTGATGATAAAAGTATGTTGGGGTGCTTTTTCTTGTTGATCCTCAGTGTCACCGAGAGGAGGTCTCGCCTTCTCTTCATGCATCAGTGGAGTCAAGTGGGCCACAGCAAGAAGAGCAAGATCAATCGAGAAGAGCTGGAAAAATGGTCGGGGTCCCTCAATGCCCTGCTGAGCAGCCAGAGTGAGTCCTGCTTCTGCTGACATGACACTAGAAGGTCCTCAGCCTTGAACACCAGTTTCACACAGGTGGTTGCTGCATGAGGTTACAATTGATGGTCAAGCCCAGAGTGTGTGAGTGTGTGAGCTGAAGATGGCGCTAGCAAGCTTGTTGCTGACATCGCTGATGCCCAGGTGAGTCTGACAAGCTGATGGTTGCTACCTGGTGTTCCCCTATGGAGACGTCCCAGCCTGGGACTGTTGTTGATGGCGATTGTGAGCACTTGCGGCCTGGTGAACAGGAGCTGCCAGTAGATATTGCATGAAAGCAATTTCTGCTGGTCAGGGGCGTGGCCAGACTGATGAGTAATCTTGTTTCAGTCTTTGCAGAGTGAATCATGCTGATGCTTACCGCCACCCGACGTCTCGGTGGTGGTTCATGTTGATGTTAATGTTAGTTGATTTTATATTGTTGTTGTTTTTGTTTAAATGAACGTTCCTCACTCGTTGATCTTATACGCACAATCGAAGTGATCGATGGTGGCAACACAAACCCACTACCATTACTGTTGGCTTACACACACAGTACATGGATCTGCAGTACATTAATCACCAGCACGTATCCATGTCCAGCTTTGACAGACTTGCCTGGTCTTGTTAATTTCAATACTTGTTTCACTTGTCGGCCAACTTGCACAACTCTGAACAAAGCCAGTCCTTCACCAGCCTTAACAGGACTAATAATAACACAGGCAACATGATTTTAGAATTCATGCTGGACGCTGGACAGTATCGTCTACTGCTGGATCCCGATGAAGACTGTTTGTTGGCAAGGGGTTAGAGAACACTGTGAGTACTTCCCAAGCCCCAAGCTATCGCCTGGAGAAGCTTACGACTGCCGGAATGGAGCAATCGGTGTTCCCCCCCCCACACACACACACACACACACACACACATACACTCCTGGAGGGGCAACGGTCAAGTGTTGTCCCTCGCCGTGCTGGGTGAGGGGGGTGGCTGATGATCGGCTGGCGAGACCTTTTGAGTGGAGGTGCCCTTGTTTGGACAACAAGTGCCGGAAATGATCTGGTGGCGTTAGTCGCACCAGTAGGTCTCTGCCAAAGAGGCACATGGCGCAGGCTAGCAAACCACTGCCTAGCTTGTGGACCTGTACACTGTGCTCCAAGGCTTGTTGTGCAGCAGGGACATATAGCTGCCCTGGAACTGCTGGAAGAGAGCGGAGGGCTTTCCTGCAGGGCTCTGAAAGTGCTGACTGAGCCAGCCATATTTGCCACCAAGCCAAGGTCAAGTATGACATTACTCTACCTAGCTCTCCGGGCATATACGCAGAGGCTTGCAAACGAGGCTTCACTAAGGCTTTGCACTGATGCATCCAATCCAGAGGACTGGAGATTCTGGGAGAGTGCCAATATCAAGTGTGACATTGAGTTGCCTCTGTGTGCCTGCGTATGCCTGCGTGTGCTGCGGCATCATAGCTCTTACCAATATAGTCATCAGTTAAGTGACACTGTGGCCAGGAACAGCATGCGTCAGGTCTCAATGCCTCATCCGGCAACAGAATCAGGGCAGTCAGAGCCGGTCCTATAATTGGCATACGGTCCAGACCATAACTGGCAGCATCCTGCATGTTCATCAAAGCTCTGCAATTGCTGGAAGATGAGAATAATGCCTGGGGTCCACCCAGCATCTCGCAGCTCCTCGATGTTAGGGGCAGAAGGTGGAACTGAAAAGTAGAAGGGGAGGTCTGCTTAAAGAAAGCACTCTGCTTAGTTACCTCAGCTTGTGGCATGTCCAGCCCTAGACTTGCAAGTGCCAATTTCACAGCGGGTTTGATCGCTGATGCATGGCTAGCTACTGAACCTCTAAATGAGCTGTGGCCAGTGGCCCCAGAGTCATGAGATGCCATATTTTTCTGCCCCCCATCCCACTTATCAAGAGTAGCTGGGCAGGTGAGGGCTTAACATGCTCTCCAACCTGGCTAGTCTAGTGGCACGGGTAGCGAAACTAGGGAACCGCAGTCCATGCCTGCCTGCTCCGTCAATCCCTACCTCAGGTGGTCAGTGCTCAGAACTCAGCTCGTTCTCCCTGCTGGCCGTGTACTGTGACGCAGGATAAGAGGGTAATTCCAGGCTCAACCTGGAGTTTGTGTCCCATGAAGGTGGTCAACTTTTCAGCAGAATGTATCACCGTGTTAACGTATGTTGCAGCCCTAACCTGCTCCATGACAGCCCCGCCCACTGACCTTTCATGTCTAATGAACACTGATGTCACCACTTGTCCTTAGATAATTGGACACTCGTGTGTGAATTCTGCGAGGGTTTGACAGATACAAAGTCCAAAGTCTTTCCTGACAAACAGCTCTCCCTCCTGCTTTGGCTGGATTACTGTAGTCTGGTTTACATTCTTCATTTTTGTGAAGGATTATTGTTTGTTCCTCTTGAGTGAAATATGTAAATCTGCACTTCTCCATGTTGATGATCTTCTCAACATACAATGTGGCTTAATGGTACAATAAAACAGAGCAGGGAGCTGACGTGGGAGTCGAGAGATATAAACGTGCTACGCTGTGGGAGAGTTAACTGGGTCTGACTTGGAGTGATGCACAGTGTAGTCACTACTGTTACCTTGTTTATTCACACACACACACACATACACACACACACACACACACACAGAGCTATCCTTTTCAGGGCATTCCATTGGCTTCCACTCATATGGACAGACTAAACCAAGCCTGAATCCGGATCCAAACCTGACACTAACAGTCACACCACATCTCTCACATTAACTAGGAACTCAGGAATTAGATAGTGCTGCATCAGGAGGTCTTTGGTCCCCATGAGGACCAGAGGTCCGAATAAGGTTTGTTTTTATACCAATAGGTAACACAAACTAGGTATACACACACACACACACACACACACACCTTGCGGGAAATTTGAAAATATCTCATTCTTTGTTGGAGATCTACCTTCCTTTTGTTTCTCCTACATATTCGGCCATGTTGTGGGTGGGGGCCGTTATCTGGATGACAACTGGTCAACCTGCTGCATGTCAGGGTCCTGGGCTGTCCATCAACCTGTACCCCTCCTACCCTACATGTTTGATTCACAGCCTTGATATGTACAGTTTATCCAGATTTGCCTCCCCTGGCATCTGGAAACCAAAGCCAATCAAGTGTGGAATGTAGTGTCAATTTAACGGACAAAGGATTTGGGTTGAAAATTCTGTCCTGCCCTGTGTATAAAATGCATACCTACCCAAAGTGGGTCATGACCCTACAGGCCAAACTGGACCTCACTGTGGGCCAGATTAGGGTATGGCTAAGGACAACAACACAAACCAGTGCAGGCACCAGAAGATGAATAATCAGGTGTGTAATGGTGGCCTCTTTGCACCGTGGTTTGTGCTCTGACTACATGCCAGAGGAGGCTCAGTACACACAGAACACACGGCACACACACAGCGCCATCCACCAACCACCTGGCACCTTAGGTCACTCGCTCTCTTTTCTCTCTCTGCCCATTAGTTTTATTGTCTCTTGCCGAATCCTGCACAGTCTTTACATTCTGGGTCATTGTTGTTCCAGGTGCTGGTGATATGAGTCATGGTTGATAGGACACTGGCATGGATTATTCATTAGAGGGGATCAGACGACACGAGACTGGATTAGACGCTAGACTGGATTAGACGCTAGACTGGATTAGACGCTAGACTGGATTAGACGCCAGAATGGAAAACATCCTCAAGCGGATCAGACGCTAGAGTGGATCAGACGCAAGAGCGGATCAGACGCAAGAGCGGATCAGACGCAAGAGCGGATCAGACGCAAGAGCGGATCAGACGCAAGAGCGGATCAGACGCTAGAGTGGATCTGGATCAGACGCTAGAGCGGATCCGGGTCAGACGCTAGAGCGGATCCGGGTCAGACGCGAGAGCGGATCAGACGCGAGAGCGGATCAGACGCGAGAGTGGATCTGGATCAGACGCGAGAGCGGATCAGACGCGAGAGTGGATCTGGATCAGACGCTAGAGCAGATCAGACGCTAGAGCGGATCAGACGTGAGAGCGGATCTGGATCAGACGCGAGAGTGGATCTGGATCAGACGCGAGAGCGGATCAGACGCGAGAGCGGATCTGGATCAGACGCGAGAGCGGATCAGACGCGAGAGCGGATCTGGATCAGACGCTAGAGCGGATCAGACGCTAGAGCGGATCAGACGCGAGAGCGGATCAGACGTGAGAGCGGATCAGACGCTAGAGCAGATCAGACAGTAGAGCGGATCAGACGCGAGAGTGGATCAGATGCTTGAGTGGATCAGACGTGAGAGCGTATCAGACGCTAGAGCGTATCCGGTTCAGATGCTAGAGCGGATCCGGATCAGACAGTAGAGCGGATCAGACGCTAGAGCGGATCTGGATCAGATACTAGAGCAGATCAGACGCTAGCTTGGATGCCTTCCTACAGTGTTACTCACACTTTCATGTTTCTGGCAGCCGCATCGGTTGGTGGTGATAATGACGTAGAAGATGATTGGCAGAACAGCAGAGGAAGAGAACTGGGATTCTTAGTAAACAATTCAGCTTTCTAAACCCTTCAAACCCTAAACCTTCAAAACCCTACTTGGGGAGAACAAATGTCAGGGTTTATGCACATTTTTACCGTTAAATTTCCAGTACTCTCCCATGTCTTTGAGGGAGAACTTCATGACTGTTCATCCTCTGAAACTGCTGTTTATGCATGAAAAACTAAAGTGACAAAGCTGCATTAAACTTTGACAGCATACATTTTCCTAAACTTTAATAGAATCAAGCTTGAACTCTGTAATGTGATACAAAATTACACAAGTCTAAAATTAAATGAATATAAACCAGTCGGTGTTGAACCACATGCAGTGCGCTGTCCTACTCATCGCTCTGCTTCGATGCCATGGCTGTCCCAGACCGTGTTCATGACCATGTGGACCCCTCAGGAGCAGCAGGCTACCTCACAGTGGCAGACATGCCGATGCACTGAGGTCTTCTGCTTCTGCTGGCAGTTTTTCTGTGAAGCAATGATTCAGTTCCCGCTTCTATCTGAACGCCATGTCTTTGAAGTTATGTCGACATCAGAGCTGACGTCAGTGGTGGTTACTGTGTGCTGAGCAGTAAAGTGAAAAGAGCAGCACTTCCTCCTGGCCCGGCTGCTTCTATGAATAGAGCCAATAGTAAACACCGAGCCTGTTATAAATCTCTGCTGTTCCTACAGCTGGAGAATGTGTGAGCCGAGGAAGTCCACAGGTAGAATCCTGGACTGCTCCTCTGTTACCTGGTACTCGTGTTTCTCTTGGGTTTCTTCCAGGATCAAAAGACAGACGTTTGTCACCCGAATCAACAAAACCAGGGAGGGACCTGAAGAAACCCTCTCATATCAGATCGCAGCGCTTCATTTCTTGAATGCCATAAAAGTGTTTGTTCACTTATCCGCCTTAGACATTACAGTGTTTCTCCATCCTGTTGTTCATTTGTTGGAAATGCATGTTCCCACTGCTGAGGACTATAAACTCTGATTACACAGGAGAGAAATGTGGCGCAGCCCATAAACTACCCAACTGCTGGAACAAGGCTGCTCTATGAGACTGCAGCTGCAGTCATGAGTCGACTCTCAAGAAATCACAAATCAGAGACTCTCACAGGACACAATCCCGACTAAAACAGAGGAGAAGGCCTCCATCATCATCTTACCAGCAGGAAACACTGAGATTTGGAGAGCATCTCCTGATCAGAGCCTCATAAACAGTAAATAACCAACAGAATCAAACAAGAATGATGCCTGAGTACTCACTATTTTTAATAATCCTTCCCCTCTGAAACAAAATAAATGTGCATCATCTGCAAATATTCCAAATTGTGATATATTAGACACTGTACAAATATAATTTTATCAAAGTATGAATAGTTATGGGTCCCAGTACTGAACCGTGTGGAACTCCTCGGGTGACTCTTGTAGGGGGTGATTCTCTTTCATTCCTATTACCACGTTGAGAACTACCATTTTCTACCATTTCCATCACTGCCAAAGTTGTTGACAATTACTGCTGCAACGTAACTGACATTTAATAACTTTTATGTCTCAACAAGGGCATCAATTTAGAAACAATGAGGCAGAGGAGAAGTTGGTGTTTGATTTGATAGAATTTGCTCCTCACCATTTTTATAGGTTGGATCACTTTAGCTGTTTTTACTGGATCAGGAAAAGTACCCATGAGACAGGGTTTGTTACAGATGGCGTTGACTGTAGCACAGCCAATGAATTCTTTGATGTGTGACTTATCATCATCATTGCAACCGCTGGATGTTTAATTCTTTGGCTTTCCAATGACTTCTGGTGCATCACAGACATCAGGGTTGGTCATTGAATTACTGCTGATAAAAGCAAAATCAAAGTCTGGCTCTTCATTCTTTGGAGCAGTGGTCCTCACAGTGGCCCCCCAGCAAGAAGGTTGTGGGTGGATGGATGGATGATGTATGGAAGGATGGATGGATGATGGATGGATGATGGATGGAAGGATGGATGGATGATGGATGGAAGGATGGATGATAGGTGGATGATGGATGGAGGGATGGATGGATGATGGATGGAAGGATGGATGATGGATGGATGATGGATGGATGATAGGTGGATGATGGATGGAGGGATGGATGGATGATGGATGGAAGGATGGATGATGGATGGAAGGATAGATGATGGATGGATGGATGATGGATGGAAGGATGGATGATGGATGGAAGGATAGATGATGGATGGATGGATGATGGGTGGATGATGGATGATGGGTGGATGATGGATGGATGATGGATGGATGGATGATGGATGGATGGATGATGGATGGATTTATTGGAGCCTTAACTTCTTTTGCCACATTTGGTACTTTAACAAAAAAGATATCATTGGATGCATTAAGAATCTCCTTTGTATTTTCAGTAATCAAAAGTCATTCTTAACGATCCTAATTACTCTGCTCATCCCTCATTCTCATTCTCTGCTCTCGGGTGATGGATGCCTCTCTGTTTCAGCTCGTCTCATATTCATCCACCTCTCCTCTGCTCCATGCTTCCAACATTCCATATCCAGCTGAGATTTGCTCCTACAAGCTTTCCCAAACCCTGGGTTAACCATGGTTTCCACCTCTTAATGGAGTTTTGTTCAAATTCTTTCAAAGGACATAAAGTGTCCAAGATGTATCTAAAAATGTGTTGTATGAAGAGTTGTTCTCCTCAACATCGCGTCCTGCCAGTCATGAACTATAAAACTTGAATACTTCACCTTCGCTTCGGCTGTTTGCAGTCTAAATAAATTACAAGTTTGCCTTTTTGTTCTAAGAATTAAGGTATTTTTTATTTCCAACGCTGCAAAAACAGTCCGTTGTGCCTGTCATCAGTCACCGCGACTCCACTTCAGCTGAGCATGGTGTCGTCACAGTTCAGCAGGTCAGTGTTGAGACCGCCGTCGTGTCCGTTCTTGTGTTGATCCATGCAGGATCTCAGGGCTCCGTGAGTACAACCAAGAAAAATGTCTTTCTCTCTTCAGCTGTGATGTCAGTGGTTCCACAGTCCATGGAGTTAGCAGGAAAAGTTGTCACATCGCCAACAACCTCACATTTAAGACCTGACATCACAAACAGAGCAACAGCCCCGCCCCCTTTTCTTAACCCAGTGTTGCCCTGCTCTTCATAGCCTTCAACTCCATCTGTAGCGTGTGCATGTGCATGCGTGCCCGCTCTCCTGTGGAATGCCACGCAGCCTGACAGGCAGGTGGACACAAAAGGCTCCAGCTGGAGTCCTGCAGGCAGCAGGGTCATGTGGTTCATCCACTTCAAGTCGATCCACTATCAGATCAAGAAAACTGCACCAGTCGGTCTGAGTCCTCTTATCTCCCTGCACGGAGGATGAATCCACGTGAAGCATCACAGGACCGTGGCGAGTTCCACCCACACAGAGTGACGTGACCCCATAATCAACTTTACTGATTTATTTAGTAACTTCATATCAAACAATCTTTGTCCTCCATCTTGTTTTCCTCAGTCTACAACTTCTACAATTTCCTTTAGCAGACGCTTTTGTCCAAAGCGACGTACAACACAAGTCCACCACTCTGCCAGCTTCTCAGTGGTTTGTGGACTGTTTCAGGCTTGATTGTTTTCCATCCAGCCAAGCATTCGCATCACTAGAGGTCGATCGCCGTCTCCTCCTCCAGACGGCTCAGATTCAGGCTCCGTCTCTTACACCGTGGTCTTGCTAGGACCTGTCCTTCGTGTTGTCCTCCATGTTGTCCTCATGCTCAGTCGTGAATGGGTGAACCGGTGTAGCTCAGTGGTTCTCAACCCTAAAAATTCATGTCAAGCAGGCCGGCCTCCAGCACTGGAAAGCCTCCAAGACATCCTAGAGAACTGCACAGTACCCTTCAGCATGTTTGTTTGAGACCTAAAACCCCTCATGGACTAATCACGTTTATTGGCCTCAGAAAGGTGAAAAAATAGTTTCCTGTCTGAAAACTGTTGCCAACGCCACCATTTGGTGACCCCTGGTCACGGCCATCTCACCCCTGACCCCCAGGTTGACCCCACTGATCAAGGTGAGGCTGGTTATCGTTGTTAGGGTCCTGACTCAAACATGTCTCACATCAAATACCCAGCACCCTCTGGCTAGCAGTGCTGTAATCACACGCGTGTCAGATGTTAATTAGATGTTGATCACAATGTAATCATGTTAATCATGCTAATTACATGTTAATCACACGTTGATCACACGTTGATCACACTTTTGTCCATGTTTTATAAAGTTCTGGCACAGCCACACTCAGTAAGGTCACAGTAAAGTGTGTGTGAAACATGACTATTTACACCAGTAGCAGTAAGAGTTCCACTATCAGGTCATGTGACAGGAACTGGAACTGGACAGGCAGATCACCTTTCCTCAGAACTGTGACAGTTTTTTAGGTTTGCTGCTGAGTTGTAGTTGCAGTTGCTGTGACTGTCCTGATGAGGGCTGTGGAGGCGGGGCCTCCATGACCACGTGTGAGAGCTTCGATGTGTTTGTTCGGCAGTCGGAGGCTGTCCTTAACAGCACACCTGTGACGCTTCTGCTTGAGTGGCTGTGACTCGAGAAGGAAAGAAAAGCAGAGTGAACATGTTGCCTCCATCTGAGATCATGTCCACATGGATGAACCAAAGAATGGGATGAAGGATGAAAGCAGATCTTGGATAAATCCACTCAAAGTGTGTGTGTGTGTCTCCTCCTCCTACGATGTGACATTGTCTTTTTCCTGCTCCTGACAGCTGGCGTCTCTGTGTTTGGAGCGTTCCTGCGCTCTGAGTTCAGTGAGGAGAACCTTCAGTTCTATCTGGCCTGTGAACAGTACCGCCACTCATCCAACAACTTCAGCCTGCAGAGGAGGGCCAAGGACATCTGTGTGACGTACATCCAACCTGGTTCCCCGCGGGAGGTACGAGGCTGCTCCACCCTATCAGCTGCAGCTAACGTGAATCTTTGTGAACCTTTCTGAGACCAGGCACTCTCACACTCTTCACATTCATTTCATATCTGTAGTGTTTCAGGATTGTATTAGTAGTGTTTCAGGAGTGTATTAGTAGTGTTTCAGGAGTGTATTAGTAGTGTTTCAGGAGTGTATCTGTAGTGTTTCAGGAGTGTATCTGTAGTGTTTCAGGAGTGTATTATTAGTGTTTCAGGAGTGTATTATTAGTGTTTCAGGAGTGTATTATTAGTGTTTCAGGAGTGTATTATTAGTGTTTCAGGAGTGTATCTGTAGTGTTTCAGGAGTGTATCAGTCGTGTTTCAGGAGTGTATCAGTCGTGTTTCAGGAGTGTATTAGTCGTGTTTCAGGAGTGTATCGTCGTGTTTCAGGAGTGTATCGTAGTATTTCAGGAGTGTATCAGTCGTGTTTCAGGAGTGTATCGTAGTGTTTCAGGAGTGCATCGTCGTGTTTCAGGAGTGTATCGTCGTGTTTCAGGAGTGTATTAGTAGTGTTTCAGGAGTGTATTAGTAGTGTTTCAGGAGTGTATCTGTAGTGTTTCAGGAGTGTATCTGTAGTGTTTCAGGAGTGTATCAGTCGTGTTTCAGGAGTGTATCAGTCGTGTTTCAGGAGTGTATCAGTCGTGTTTCAGGAGTGTATCGTCGTGTTTCAGGAGTGTATCGTAGTGTTTCAGGAGTGTATCGTAGTGTTTCAGGAGTGTATCGTAGTGTTTCAGGAGTGTATCGTAGTGTTTCAGGAGTGTATTCGCAGTGTTTCAGGAGTGTATCGTAGTGTATCAGGAGTGTATTGTAGTGTTTCAGGAGTGTATCGTAGTGTTTCAGGAGTGTATTCGCAGTGTTTCAGGAGTGTATCGTAGTGTATCAGGAGTGTATTGTAGTGTATCAGGAGTGTATTGTAGTGTATCAGGAGTGTATTGTAGTGTATCAGGAGTGTATTGTAGTGTTTCAGGAGTGTATCAGTAGTGTGTGAGGAGTGTTTTCCCAGACAGGATGTGACATCAGACCAAGTAGTGGCACAAAACTACTCTTCCACTTTTACATAGCACCCTCTGGTGGTGAGACATGAACAGGGTAACCAGACGCCCTGGCCTCCTCTATGTCATTCCCCACATGCAGGGAACCTGCCCAGAGGTCGTCTGAGTCAGCGTCACAGTGCGTTAGTAGGAAGGAACTCAGGTGAATCCTCTGCTAATGAGACGCCGACGTTCGTGGAACAACCGCAAGTTGACTCAGCTTCCACAGCTGAAGTCAAAGCTCATTTGACAGTTTCTGCTACATGTGACCTCAATTCCAAGTGACGATGATTCATGAAATGCATCATTATTAATGATTTATCTTTCTGCAAAAATCTTCGCTCTGGACCTTAAAAACTCACCTTCCTCTTTCTCACTAAGAAATCCAGACACCACAAACTTGCCAGGGGAACCTGCTGAATAGAAGACGCCTCCTACTCAGCGCCACCATTGTTGTGTTTATGCACCGCTGGTGTCAAGTTTGTACCGTCTTTAGTTGAGGGAATGTTTGACCTTTCCACAGTCACATCCAGCTTGCTGTCTTTACTTCACCCAAGCGGACGCAGTTCCATTCATCAGGCACGTTTCAGCAGATGCCATCTTGGTGTCTCGCTGGAGGACTCGATATTTACGCTCTGACTCATCCTTCCTTTACCAAGGGACATTTGCAAGATCTCAGAGACGGAGCTCAACTCTGTTTACAGAGCAGAAGTTTATTTGGAGGAAATGCTGCGGTTCCCTCAAGTGTGTTTCATCCCGTCCACAGAGCAGCGCAAGATCACAACACTCGTCCGCTCTTATCCCTTCACAATCAGAGCATCAGCTCAGAGGCGGGATGGGAAGATCGGTGTGTTAAGTGAAGACGATGTCGAGTTTTTCAGTGACAGTTACTCTGGTCATTAATGATTCGTTTGGCAAACACCAGTTCAGTCTCTCGGTTATTCTCCATACCCACTGTACATGGAACGATCCAAACAACAACACTTTCAGGGCATTCAGTTAATTAGGACATTAATTGTTGCTCTACACCGATTCGCTGACTCATAATTACTGATAAAAGTTCTATAACTGAGCTGCAGGTGAATAAACGCGTCCCTGACTGTGACCTCGTCATCCGGAGCGAAGGGTTACGGGAGCACAATGGGACTTTTTGCAGATACCCAGCAAACTAATGTTCAGCAACTGATTTGGATGATATGTTGTGTTGCTATTATCGCTATAAAACAAGTTAATAGCATATTCACATTTTGTACAAATTTACAAACATCAATATCATTAGGAAGGAACATTTTGGTGTAGAAAGGCCCATCCAGAAGCTCCCGTGGTTCCCCCGCGTCTGCTGAGAGCAAAGACGGAAATCCAATTCTGCTGATCGGACCGATATGTCAAGACGATATCTGACGTTATACAGCGGACTGGTCTTCACCAGCACGCACCTGTGAAGGATGTTTCTAATGTGCAGTGTAATGAGTGTGTGTCTTGCTGTAGGTGAACCTGGACAGCAAGACCAGAGACCTGACCCTCCAGCTGCTGCAGGCCCCCTCCCACACGTCTCTGTCCCACGCACAGAAGCGCATCTACGCCCTCCTGGACACGGACTGCTACCCTCGCTTCCTCCAGTCCAGCATCTACCTCTCCTTGCTGCAGGAGGCCGACTAGCTCAGGAGGATGGCCCCACCGGTGGTTTCTGGGACTTTTTAAACACAAACAAAACATAGCGAGATACTAAGCATATGAAACTACGAGGAAATTCCAAAAAGGAACAGTTTAACATTTTAGGAAACAGCATAATTCTCTTTCTAACTAAACGTGTGATGACAGCGCACAGAGCTGCAGTTGGCTGAGCATGAAGAAGAAGGCCAACCAGCGCCTCTGAAGCCCGTCAGCCTCCAGTCAACTGGAACCTGAGCTAATCAAACGCAGCCTGCGCCATGGAGCTTCCTGCTCGATGAGGGACTCGGACGGTGGGTTTGAGCTGCAGCGGTAGCAGCATCGCACTGCGTCTCTTCCTCAAACTGATACGTCTTCTCAGCGTGACCGTGAAACTATGCAGCTCTGATTTAATCATTGCACATACTCCCTGCAAACTGCCCTCATGGTCCAATAAGCTGCAGCTTAGTTTGCCTTTGCTGACGGAAAAACAAGTTCCGCAAGAATGAGCTCCTCACTGAAAAGGTCAAAG
This sequence comes from Aulostomus chinensis, assembly GCF_037954235.1. Taxonomy (NCBI): domain Eukaryota; kingdom Metazoa; phylum Chordata; class Actinopteri; order Syngnathiformes; family Aulostomidae; genus Aulostomus; species Aulostomus chinensis. The sequence continues at coordinate 19,681,258 of NC_141341.1, read as the reverse complement.
TACCTTGTGAGAAACCTCTATGGCACAAGCAGGAAGCTGCAGCTCCAGGTTGTGTACTCAGTTGTGTACTTGCTTCTGGCGTCAGCTCTCGTGTTTTCCTACAGTTCAACATTTACAGAACTCATCAGGCTTCCAATGAGAATCTGACGAAAAGCTCCTTGAACTTTGGTCCTGAATAAATGACTGTGGACGGATGTTTAGCGGAAAACAGAATCCTGTGTGTTTCACAATTGTTTGAATGTTTTCAAGTCAACTAAATAAAATCCAGTTATTCTACGTGACGTGGAGCTCCTGCAGTCTCAGGTGGCTTCAATCATCATCAGGAGGTGGAATTCTGTTTACTTCCATTTCTCCATTCAACCATCAACTTTCTGCTGCTGACTCAACCTGAAGCTCAGCAAACGCGGAAGAATCGACTTGTGAATGAAACAGAGTGAAATGGTTCTTAACACTGAAGTATCAATACTGTAACAATGTGGTACCGTCACACTCTTCATTTACCTGCAGACTTTACCGCTCCGATCATCGTGTGGGGTCACATGGAGCAGGTCAATCCCCACTGATTGATCCGAGACAGAAACCTGACATTGCTAAGAGGTTTATAAATGTAAACTATTTAAATACCAAAAGTCACCAATTGCTTCCCAATCAATGTTCTATCTCACCAAAATCCATCCGCAACTTTCAGAATGATCCAGTTAACTACAGTTCAGTTGAGGATGACTTTCCATAACAGAGGAACGAGAGAAAGCGGCGGCTGCTCCTGAGGGAGGGTCGGCAGCGCGTCAGCCTGCGTGACCTATGGTGAGTAACAGCAGATGGAAGTTACAATTCCTCATCGCTTCATTCCTCTGGTGGTCATCGTGAGTCACTGCCCAGTGAAGCAGTCCCAGGACCAGGTCCTCCTAAGACCCGGCCCAACTCACTGCTACCAGCACCATCAGTGTTTCCATCCGGACCTCAACTCATTGGTGGATTGGAACAGAAATCCTCACGTAAATGGAGTTTTCCACCTTCAGCTGCCTCAGAGGAGTGGAAAGACGATGAAATGGTTGGAACCATCTGCTACGGATCTGACATCCGTCTGTGACACGTAAAGAAACCCTGACACAGTTCCGTTCTTTGGTTCTGTTTATTTACCAGGGACAAGAGAAAGACAGTCGAACCTGCTGTTCTGCAGCTTGAGTCCTCAGGGATTACTGGAACCACGAGGCTGACAGCAGCACTTCCCAGTTTGCCCAGCATAAGAACGCTACATGTGTCAGGTAAGCTGTGGCGCTGTGACCAGCTGGGAGAGTCGGTATCTGTGGTAGTGGAATGAGAACAAGCTGCTATTCACAGCTAAGTGGGGAACAGCCATCTCTCAGCTTTGTGAAGTCAAGCTTTAGAAAGCAGAACCCAGACGGCGTCTGCCTAATGACTACCACATGGTTCTCGCCGCTGCCAACACCCACAGCCTCTGAGGAACGGCCTGGCGATTCAGATCCAGACACACAACCACGGAACCAACATTTCCACTGGTTCCAGGTCTCAGGAGGACTGTCAAACTGGGACATACAACATCAGTCTTGTCACTTCACATCCGTGAGAAACTCTCCGAACTGAAGAAGAAAGGCAGCATCAGGGGACGTGAGCTCCTCCTCCCCACAGCACCTGCAGACGCTCCCCTGCTGCTGATGGCTTCCTTCTTCAAGGGACATTTTTTGGAAAGTCGTCCAAAAATTCAATACTGAATTCAATTTTCCAAATATTCGGCTGATGAGTCCGAGTTTGGAGATGAGTGCAGAGCAGCTGTCACCAGGGACGGGTGCTCCTGTGCTCCTGCTTGTTCTTCACCCACCAGGCGGAGTAACGGTTCTCTCCCACAGTCCAGGAGCACCGACTGCTGCTCTCCTTCTCCTCCTCCTGTCTCTGAGCAGGCAGATGGGCTCCTGCTGGACACTCAGGGCTGCCGGATGCTTGGATCTCCTCCTCAGCACCTTCAGCATCTGTGCCCAGGTGGATGCTGTCTACGTCTGTCTGGCTGTAGATAGCATCCTTCTGGGACGCGGACGGAGGTGGAGGGGAGAGAGGGTGGGACCTGGGTGAGGCGGGGGACAGGACATGCTCAATGGAAGCAGGACTGATGAAGGTAGAGAACAATTATATTGCGTTATTAGAGAGATAAATGCAATAAGCAGACTTTTGAGGACGAAGCACAGGAGGGAACATAAAGATGCTGCCGCCATTTCTGAGCGTTTCAGCCACAAACGTCCGCAGGTGCAGTCCTTCATGTTTACACCCTCCAGACAAGAACACGGCCTGGTGCCGCCATGTAAGTACCTGCTCAGTGGCGTGTGAATACTGGCCAACCTGTGTGTGTCTGTGTGTCCCAGAACGCGTGACTGATCCTCCACTGGTCTCGGACCTGAGGAGGCACAAGGTACTAACATATGAGGAGGAGGAGCAAAGCTGCGAAGGTTCTGCATCAGGAACAAGTGGGTTCTCCAACACAGCAACATCCAGCATCTTTGCACTGTTTCCATGAATCAAGTTGTAACCTTGAGAACCAGGCAGTACGAAACCACATCCGACACATTCACCCATTCACATTCTGTTTTGTGTGAGGTGGAGCTGCAGGGTAGCCTAACTGACGCCCTCAAAGACTTTCATTCAGGAAAATCAGACGGAAAACGAAAGTGAGGAACCTCACGTGCTCCGAGGTTGAGGTCCTGCTCCCGGGGGAGGGAGAGCGGTGGCGCCCTGCAGGTGGTGGGATGGTCGTTTCATTTGTTCTTTCAACCAGTAGGTATGAATACACACACAAATCAAATCCCATATCTTGTCGCCTATGACCAGATTTATCTCGCCATGGTGCTGCGCTCACACGGCCACTGCGAGGCCTCTGGGTGGCCTGATGATGTCACTGATTATAAATTCAAAGGTGTGATTTAAATATTGGAACTCTAAAAGTCTTGGAGTCCATCAGAGAACGGCAGGTTGCTTGGTTGTGTAGCTGGAACGAAGGTCGTGGTTTTGGTTTGTATCTCGGGTACAAAAATCTTAGTGGATGTAGCAACGCACTCGCACGAGGGATTGGGACAAGTGTGTTGGAGTGGTTCTTGCACGTGGCCCATGGCTCTGTAAGCTACATCCTCACAGGACCAGAGTGGCGAGGTAGACTAACGCCAACAGGCTGAAGCCAGACATGCTCTTCAGATGAGGGTCTACAGACTGCAGGGTTCTACAGGTTCTCATGGATCCTGATACGTGGTGTCTGTCGAGGTGTAGGAATCAAAGTCACCTGCTGGAGCAACATGTTGTGACCTACAACTTTGTTATCATGACCATTCACCCCCTGTGGAACATGTTCTAACAAGGACTGACCTGAGTGGAGGTGAGGGGCACGGGGCAGCAACCGATCGATGGATCAGTCGACAGATTGATCCATCGATTGATCAGAAGGCACATTTACTAGGAGGCGGACGAACCCGGCCTGGGCCACGAGCGCTTGCCAGCGCCAGATCGAAGCCGCTTCAGATGATGGGGAGCCGCATCATAATAACTCATGACCATAATATCTAAAGGAGGCTTTCAAAGGGTGATGAGGGGCTCCCAGGGGGGCTCCCAGGGGGGCTCCCAGGGGGGCTCCCAGGGGGGCTCTACTTAAACATGCTGGCTGTAAGCAGACTGCATGATGATAACCAGGACGTTAGATGAGGTTCCTAGAGCAGCTGAAGGGAGGTGGGTGTTCTAGCACTCAGCCCAGCCTGTTGCTGTGTTGTTCTCTCTCTCTGTTCAGCTCTGCTGCTCTGAATCAGGTGGAACACTTAGTCCTGCACATGAACATCAGAACTGACGGAACACAAATGCTGCAATGTAGAAAATCCTGACTCGTTAGAAAAGATGCAGCAGGTGTGAGCAGGGACGTAGAAATGCTTTTAACTCTTATAACCCTGAGAGGCTGTCCTCCAACATGTCGATGGGGGGTCATCAGGTCATCCTCACTCACGCGTACCTGGTAAGTGTCTGTCCAGCAGTCCTCCAGATGTCCTGTCCATGTGGCGACTGTACAGGCTGCATCGGGCCACCAGACCCAGCTGGCTAGCAGAGGAGCGGCCCACAGGGAGATGAGACAGACCAAGGTAGAGAGCGGGGCGGGGTGGGGGCGGGGATGGGAGGGTGAAAAATAAACGAAATTACGGAACCGAATAAAAAATGAAATACAACAAAAGTAGTGACATGGTCACAAAATACAAGCATGGTCTCACAAAGACACTGAAGGAATGAAAAATAAAAACCAGGAGATGGAAGAAGAACTCTAAGGAACTGTGTCCTGTGTGTGTGTGTGTGTGTGTGTGTGTGTGTGTGTGTGTTGTAAACACTAATTCATGTGCCATAAAAGACAATCTCACGTGCAGTTTTGTGGAAGTTTAATGGATTAAAAAAGGCAAGAAGATCAGACAAAGGCATCGTGTTCCTCTCAGCTGGGCAGACGACAACAACTAGATTTTAAAAAGGCCTAAGGGAACGTTCTCCATGTCACGGGGGGTCACTGGAACCCCAGCTAAGATCTATTGAGGGAACTGTGATGGTGAAAAGAGAAGGTGATGGAAAGAGGTCAATGGGGTGGAGGACAGGATGAACAGGTAAACACGGGAGGGGGGAGGGGGCGCAGAGGTTAGAAAGCAGAACCAAGAGTAGCAGAACGAACAAGTGACCAACGAGAGGAACACTAGTCCCAGACCCAGAATCTCTCCGGCTCCCTGGGAGCTGCAGGCTCAACCAGGCTGGAGTCCAGGCTGGAGGGGTGAGGCTAGAACTGAGCTGAAACATTGCAGACTACAGGGAAGCCCCTCCTGCTCAGGACGGACCAGCAAAGGAGCACCTTCCTCCCCAGGAACCCATTTGTCTCTGCACACAGGAACACGTCCAGATCCAGATTGTATCCAGCTATGACATACTGAGGGGACGGAGGTCTGGAGGGCTGATCTACAGCGTTCTTCTGCTCCATGTAGGACCAGACCCCACAGAGGTCCAGACCCCACTGAGGACCAGACCCCAAGTAGGATCAGAACCCACAGAGGTCCAGACCCCACTGAGGACCAGAACCCAGGGAGGACCAGACCCCATGTAGGACCAGACTCCACTGAGGACCAGACCCCATGAAGGACCAGACCCTACAGAGGTCCAGACCCCACTGAGGACCAGACCCCAGGGAGGACCAAACCCCACTGAGGACCAGACCCCATGTTGGATCAGACCCCAGGGAGGACCAGACCCAACGGACGTCTCAAAGCTCATTAACTCAACGCCTCGTCCCTGTTTTCCAGCAACAAACCAAAACCTCAAGACTCTTTTTTTCTGTGTTGAACGGAGAGCAGCAGCAGGTCCTTCCACTGACCGGCCCAGCATGCGCTTCAACAGGTAGGGGCAATTATTCACTTATCAAAATAATTAATTTTCTGCTGACTGACGGATCGATTAATGCTGGCGCACACGAGATTTCTGCAAATTGCCAGGAAGGATTTGAAGGTTTCATGTGACGTCTGATGTGCTGAATTAGATGAAGGAAACGTAACTGAAGTGGGACCTGAATCTTCAGACCTCAGACTTCAAACTGGGATGTTACAGACGCACTGACAAGTGAGGCCCAGGTACAGTGATGATGCTGCTGGCTCATTTACTGTGAATACGTGAGAATTTTCACCGCTGTGAGCACCAAACAAGCTCCATAAATTATGGAAATCCTAGTGCTCCCACTATCACCAGTAAATGCTGATGTACCTTTGGTGGATGAGTCTATGACTTCAACCAAAAACACTTGTCAACTGCCCCCATCAGCCTGTCAGTGTGTCCTTGGGAGTTGAACCCTGGTGAGGGACCGACCGCCACGACGGAACGACTGGATTTCACCTCTACTGACCGGGAGACGCTTCTTTGTTTGGGACAAATTCGGCCTCCAGTATCTGTAGTGGTTCCAGACATCTGGTGATAACGAAGAGCGAGAAGCTCCAGGCTGGAGTGATGCAGAGACAAATACACGCCGAGTGCTGCAGCTGACCGGACCAACACCTCTCTCTGAAGGACCCGGGTCTCTGGTCATTGGACCCGTGCAGAACTGTTCTGCTAATGCATGAGAACCTCCTCAAAGATGAACCGGCCACATGCAGATCCCCTGGTTGTGTGTATTTACCTGGCGCGTCTTGCCCTGCAGTGCTCCATGAGGAGGGACTGTGGGTTCAGGTCCCTGTTGCTGCCTGGGGTGGACACCGTAGCGGCCCGAGGGGGGGCCCTGGTGGGGGACGATCCCACACTCAGGGAGTGGGAGTACTGGGAGGATACCGACCGCTGGGGGGAGTGAGGAGGTCCAAACGGCCAGGGACGAGTCCTCTGCTCCTGACGGACCACTGTGGAGGGAAGAGCCCGGCAACTCAATCAGGATTTGAAGCTGCCGAAGGATCTGCTGTGTTTCTTTGACCGTGTATGAAGCCGCAGGTGTTATGTGGCCACACGCAGCACCACATCGGCCGGAGCAGCACAGATGTTCCCACCATCAGGCCAGCTGTGCATGTATATGGTTTACACTTCTACTGAAAGGCCAAGCAAACCTGGATGAGCTGCCTTATTCTGAGCAACCTGCACATTCTACATCCCATTTTGATGCCTGTGGGGCAGGAACGTTCATCCCTCTGCTGAGGCTGCTGCCATGGGCGGCGTTTGCTGTGACGGGAAGCATCCGTGCTCGTTACTGAACAGAGGTGTGTGAATTCAACTGGTTGTGTTTGCGCTGTGGTGCAGCTCCTCCTTTAATGAGAAGCTGAGTGTTGCAGAGCGAGCATCAACTCACCATCTCAAACCACGAGAGCGAGGTGTTCCGCAACAAACAGAGCAAGTGTTACCGTACGGTGGGTGGCGGCACTACTGCCTTGATGAAATGATGACCCCAAATGGCAGCATACTGATCCAGGATGCTTTGGCTTCGTTTGAATTCAGTTAGGAAAAAGTCGACCTGCTTCAAGATGGAAGGAGGAGCTGCAGCACACAGAACAGCTCAGCTCACTGGTGGTCTCACCAGGTCTGTGTCGGTGGGAGCGCTGCCCAATAAAGGACTCAATAATGTCAGGTGATCCTGTCAGGTGATCCCGTCCGGTCGTCTAGTCCGGGTTTTGAGCAGAGCCTCGGCAGCGTGGCCTCCAGTCACTCAGTTTGACAGAAAACTAGAGATCCATAAAAAGTAGCAGTGACCATCAGAGAAGGCGGGAAAGAAGTCTCAGGAGAGAGGGGAGGTGCTCCGACTGTACTTCCTGTACTGTCACTATGATGTCACTGGAAACCTGCTGATGTATGTACATTTATGTCCTCCATGCTGTACATTTATTATGACTGACTAACGTTCATCTGGTAATCACACTCAGTAGCTGCGTTTCCATTACAGATTTTATCAAAATAAAAGTGACATTTCTTAAATTTCAACAAAGTACAGTTGCGATTTGCAGGGGTTTCCACTGAAAAGTGTTTAGCGCCATAATTCTCGCAAAATCTCGCGCGGCGAGACTCCACTTTGAGGAGGATGGAGGTACGCAGCATTTTGCATTGTGGAGCAGGTATTTGGTCACGGCTGCTGCCGCCGCTGTTGTCATCACCAGACGAAGGCAGCGAGTGATGACACGGCTCAGGGGTCCATGAGGGATTTAACGTCACGACGTCACGTCGAAGAAGGTGTTTCTGTCGCACATTAGCGATATTCTTCTATACGACACGTCTGAGAAGCCACCTCATGAGAGCGTACAAACTTTTTAACGATTTTAGAGAGTTTTTTTTTTAATGTAGGTGTTTCCATTACCAGTTTTTCATTGCGATATTTAGGTTTTGCACAATTGTGGGGGGAACGGAAACGCAGCTGGAGATCACTTCACACTGCTGACATGTACAGCGGCCGGTCGGGGTATTTCAACTAGTTCCCTCTTTATCTCACAGCACTCAAATATTCCCATTAAAAGCCACAAAGACATTAAGGTATGTTGTACATGTGTAACGTTTACCTTCTCTCTCCGTTAAAGAGTAGGGTTTGATCTCTCCGTCCGGCTTTTTTAGGGGAACCTTTCTCAATTGGGCCACTGTGGAAGAGAGCACACTCAGAACCAGAGCAGATGAGAACATGACAGGTGCCCCCCACCCTAAAGCTTGCAGCTATACATTTATTTATTTATTTATTTATATACATATACACATATACATATATATGTATATAAATATGCAGTAACTCTTCTAGTGACAGAGAGCTCATGGGTGCATTTCAAGACTAAATTTAGTGCGATGTGATTTTCAGCCCCTCAGCAGTCTGAGGCGAGCAGGATGCTCTCGTTCTCTTGACTAAGGTTTGTGGTGCCGTTTTTTTATTTCAACCTTCATTTAGTTTTTAGAAGCCACACTGACTTTTGTACTCTGTAATATAAATACTTCATGTAGTCCAGTGGATCCAGTCGGTAGAACTCCTACAAGGGTACAAGTTATGCACTGTTAATAAGTAGAATATAAAAAATAGAATGAGAAGTTTCAGGTGAATTATAGATTATTCTAACATAATTAAGGGGACAAGATAATATTTGTTCAAGACTTGAATGAATATAAGGTTCATAAAGAACATATAATGACCGATTTATGTTTGCTCACTTGTGAACTCCTTGGATTCCATGACTTTCGTACCTACTTCTGTTTAGTCAGGTGAGATTTCCTCTAAAGGCCTGGAGGGTCTGACTTCTTACAGCTCACACAGTTCTCCTTGTTTTTTTGTTTATTTGCACAATTAAAAAAGAAACAAGTTGCAGGCCATGACGTTCAAAAAGCACCGGGCCGGAGAAACCAGGTATCAGCTCATCACAGGGATCAGTGACTATCACCCACCGAGGTTGTCAGAAACCTCCAGCAGCTTTCATTTATCGAGGAGAACGTGACGCCGCCATTGACGAGCAGTTGTGAAGCACCTTTAGAGAACGAGGCGCTGGACTCAAGTTATCACTCCTGCCTACATCTGAACCACCTCAGCTGGCGCGACCCTCAACGTGTCGGTGGTTCCGTGTGACGTTCTAACTCAGCTGTGGATGAATCTGGGCAAACCAGAGCTTCTCAAGCTAATGGAGCCAACACTGGCTAACATGAATCAAAATCAACAGATGCCATTCCAAGGAGGATGAGCCAGCTCGCTGGCAGAATGAAAAGTCTCTCAAGCATACTCATGCTGGCGTGGACTGCTGGCACAGCTGGAGCAGCAGGCGAGTGGAAGGGGAGGGCCAACTCTGAACAATGCCAACGATTAACATCTGGGGCACCAGTCACTACATGAATGAGGTTTAAATGTCACACATGGCACCTCTGCATCCAGAAGGGACATCAGCAGGTCAGGAACAGGCTGTGGGGTGTCAGGTGAGCTAAGGGTCGCTGCTCGACATCTGTGAACGTGTGACTCATATATGACATGATGCACTACATGACATAGAGTGTACTTAGAAAATACAAATAATGGCACTTTATAAACCTGTGTGGGAGGGGAATCAGTTTTATAAATGTCACATGGAGCAACAGAGGGAGGAAGGACAGGGGACAAGATGCTGGGGATGCATGAGAAAAGAAAAAGAGAGAAAGTCCTTACAAAAAGCCGTACATCCCCTGATCCGTCAGAGGAGAGGAAGGCGCGCCTGAGAGAGTTTGGTGAAACAACAGATTTTGAAACTGGGATAAAGCAGATTTCTGGACCAGCTGGCAATGTGATTTTTGCAGAATTTAAACTTGACTTTTCTTCCACATAGGTGCAACAAAAAGATGAATCTGTTGGGATGTCAAAATGCAGAAGCTCACTTTCAAGCTGTAGCGTGCAAAATATGTCAGGGAACTTGCCCTGCGTTGACTGCTGCTCTGCTCAGGGTCTGGCCCCTCACAATTTAAGATAGCCTCTAGCCAACTAGCCCTCTCTCATAAATGATGATTTAAATGATGACAGTGAAAAGCTTACCTGATCTGTTGAGGAAGAAACCCTCAAACACAACAAAGTTGTTGACCTGAAATTAAAAAAAAGACGAGATAAATTACTCTGCGAATACTCCAGTATAATTATTGAAAGGATTTACTCTCAGATGATGCGATACTAGATTATCGGAGTACTTCTTCCCCAACCCCGTGTTCTGCAAATCAGTGTCTCAGTTACTCAAGGGACAGACTCCTTCTGGTCAAACACATATAGCATGGAGCTGCAAAGGGTCACGGGTCATCGGCAGGAAGTAAATGAATACAAGGGAGAGAGAAAACTACCACCTGCCAGCAAAACACTGCTCTCTAGCACCACTAGTGGTCAAAAACCTCAACTACTGCTTCCGCAGGCACGAGTGAACTCGGAATCTCAACCACAGAAAAACACCTCGCACCACATTTACAGCAGCGGACAGTGGTTGTGTGTGTCATGGTGCAAAGAGGTGACATCAGACCTTCGTCATCACGGGGGTGTGATGTCATTTGCCGCAGTTGGAAGTGCAGCTTTATTTTCACAGTCAATCAAATGTAACGTTATACAGTCTGTCGGATGCTTCATCTGGATGAGCACACATCGCTGACTAGGCAGCGAGGGGAAGGGCGAGATGCTGTCAGCCCCTCACTGACTGCCTGCAGCAAACTCAGTGAAAAAGTCCGCCGACGAGGAGAGACGCTGATCCAAGGAGCAAGTCACCAGCTCCAGGACGCTGGCTGCCTCCTGGCTGTTATCCTGGCCCAAACATCGCAGGCCTACGAGCTCAAACAGGTCCCTGCACTGATGATGGAGGGTACAGGCGATGCGTCCGGAGCCCATCCAGATCCATCATGGAGACCATTTACATGGACTCATGTCCAGCGTCCAGACGACCATCAAGGTGACATCTGGACCTACATTTGACAGTTGGAAGGAAATGTTTGGACAGATTCTGATGAGACACTGTTCTGTGGCCTCGCTGGTGCCCTCTAGTGGTCATGTTTACATAGAGAAGGGAACCGGTCTGGACAGACAGTATTTTGTTAGGGGTCTAATTCACTGTATTTGTTGCAGACTTGCATGTACGCTCACCGACCTGATCCTGTACATTAGCAGTCTGGTCCACATTCATGAGACTGAGCTTCACACCCACAAGAGGATATCGTGACGACCTGCCCCTCTGTCTGCTCATTGGCTGCGTGACTTCCTGTGTGGAAGTTGTGGGCAGGTCATCAGGCCAGCGGGCCTCACCTGTGGGTGTATGAGGAGCAGGGTATTTAAGGGCTGCTAACCTGGCGTCCCCTCTCTTTTGGCTGCATCCAGACAGGTGCATGAGTCCAGGTGTCTGCTTGCCAGGTGGACTCCTGCACCACCGCTGGGTACGGCGCACGTCACTCATCCATACGGCGCACGTCACTCATCCATACGGCGCACGTCACTCATCCATACGGCGCACTGGTGACTGACATCAGCACTACTCTTCATGCACATCTTTCAGTGTATTTTGATGTAAGTTACTATTTGAGTTGACTATGTTCTACGTTGTACTTCAATGAGTTAACCTTTATTTACTTTTCAATTAAGACGGTTTACTAATAAATTAATTTTGATTAAGTAATTCATGAACTGACCCGGCCGGTGTCACACTACACTCAGTACAGAGCTCCGGAGCACAAACCACAGTGACCTCAATAATAACCCAAAGGAGAGTTACCAGAATCAGAAGAGTCTAAATCAAAGAGAATGGGGACAGGAGCTGCAGCAAAATGAACCACAAGAGATGGAACCTGAGAGGAAACCTACTATTCTAGATAGACATGAACCGTCTGCGGAAGTGGAAGTCAGATGTTGTAGTAAAGCCTTTGTAGCGGCTAAGAGAGAACGGAGAGCTCGTATGAACTTCACCTGAGGAACATTTTGGGTCAGGCAGTAATGCTTTGCCAGGAAAGACAGAAACTTGGGTGAGGGCCTGTCATAGGCCATCAGGACCGGCTCCAGATTCTTGTGCTGCGGTGGAGAAAGAAGACACACACACACACACACACACACACACACACACACACACACACACACACAAAAATTCGTGTGAGCTACTTTCACTTTGCTGAAAGTATCAGAGAGAACCAGGCAGGAACAGGGAGAACATGGAGACTCCACCCAGAAAGACCCCGTGCTGCAGCCGGGGCTCCACCCACAACCTTCTTGCTGGGGGGCCACAGTGAGGACCACTGCTCCACCGGGCCGCCCCTCATTTTAAGAGTATAATTACTAATTTGATGCTCTGTTAAGATTTTGATGAACAACATCAAATGAAAGGTTTGGAGACAGAAGCAAAGTATTCCAGACGATGGCCAACAAAAACTGATGAAGCCAACTTTATACTTGTAATCTATAGGCTTTGACACTCGCTATGAGTCACCCACTGGATATGGCAGGACTGTTCTTTGCAGATATAAAGCTACGACTACTGGCTTTATACTGGTGCAGCGATTTCACCAGCAACCATGAAAACAAAACTTTTGATGGCGAGAGGAACCTGCTACTGCCAGAACATGGACGACATTATGAGAGAGGACGAAGAGGATTAGAAAAATACAGATCGCGTCCTTTGCGATTCGAACCCAGAGGAGACCCCACAGGTTCTGGAATCTGAATGGGAACGACAGATATGATACACAGCTCATCAACTACGGTTCATTGTGCTAAGCTAACTAGTGTGGATCCACGGTGCCATTCATGTGGGGACTTGCCCTCAGGCTCCATGTGTGCAGCTGGACGCACCTTCAGCTTGTGGAACCACGTCTGCAATCGGCTTTCGCCTGCCTCACAACTGACAACCGCTGCAGGCGTCCGGTGTTGGACTTTGAGAAAAGAGCTTAGGGCTGACTGACATCAAACAATATTCAATTAGACTTTGTTATTGTTTCTGTAGTTTTTCTATCCCTAATAGTTGGAGTACATTGATTAAGCCCAGTGTTTTGTTCTGTCTCTTAAGATGGATTGGATTGATTTGTTGTTGATTTGTTCTGCCAGTGTCCTTGGCCATGTTGCCTTTTTTCTCTTTTATTGATTTATTTCATTCCAAACGAAGCTGATTTTGTAAGTCACTTCATGATATCCACTCACCTCTTAATGTTACTAGTTCAAACACAGTATTGCTCGGAACACTACAGTAAATTAACAATGGTGCATGAATCTTGAAGTAAATCCACTGATCGATGATCAGTGACCAGCCCCCAAAATCCTGATCAGAGCACCCTTCCCTTCAACAGCCCCCTGTTCTATGAGAGCATGGAGCAACGGGGACCCAACCCTCCCTGGGCTGAAAGGCGGAGTTTTGGAGGTTGAAGATGTTCGTCATCACCCAAGATAGCAATATCTCAGGAATGCTCGAGGAAGGTCTCCAAGTTTAAAACAAACAGCCACTACCGGTGTGTTCAAACAGCCCGTTTATCTTCGGAGGGAGTCCACCTGCATCACGTGTCCCAAAAGTATTCCATCGCCACCATGATGGGAGCTGCTGGAACTCTCTGGAGCTCTCAGGAAGGAGCTCCAGCTGTTAGCTCCTCTAGCACTGATGAACCAGAGCGTCCTCCTGCCAGGAGAGGAGACGATACCATCCAACATCTGCTGCTCGCATGGACGCGTGTAGAAGGACTTCAGCAGCCTCTCTGGGTCTGTTGTGACATCATCACATCAACAGCAACCAGGAACCAATCAGCTGCTTTGATGCAGCATGTCAGACATGTCAATCATCCATGAAGCTGTGAACTAATTCAGAACAAATTAAGCTGACAACTTCCTCAAGTTGACAACAACTACACTTGTAACACCAACAAAATGCTAGCCTGGATAAAATCATAGGCAAATATTAAACCCTCAACTCAACAAGCATGGCTGCTAAGAAAACGCCTCTGTTGTCTCCTGGCGTTTTTAACAACACCAAAGTGTGATTGTTAATCCAACGGTCAATAGCTACGAGCTGAAAATGAGCTACACTGAACGCAAAAATAATGTTTTGCAGATGGTGTGCAGACATATTCGAGTTCTGAAGCAGCACAACACAGAACGTGGTTCAGCCAGAGATGTTCTAAATGCAGCAGGAAGAACTAAACGTGTCAAAGACTGTTCCTCAGAGGAGTGAGCCTGTAAATGACGCGGTGACCGTAGGAGGCTAAAGACGGCCAACGCTGGACACCAGAATATCAGGTCCTCCCAATTTAATCACTTACAATATTCATGTAAAACAACCTCAGGATAACTGAGTGACATCACAGCGGGATGGCTCTTTCTCAGCCTTACTGTGTGGCGGTCCCTCCTCTCCACACAGGACTGGACTCCCCCACCATTCTGTCTTCACTGCCAGCATCCATCGCACAGGAAGTTGCACGCACTGCTGATCACCATCTGAAGTCTGATTAATTACATTATCAACTTTGTAACGTCCGCTGAGGAGCGCAAGGTTCTACGTTAGCCCTTTGACCTGAGCGTGAGCCTGCATCCCAAAGTCTACGAGGCCACCGCCATCACCTCTCAGCTGCAGGGTGCTTCTGGCCCAGGAACCCTCACTTACAGTCCTGCTTGTCACCCGAATTCAGCTGGTCGAGTTCAGCAGATGTGAAACTCAACAGATAAGGAAAAACAAAGTTCCACATCGTTGAGCCACTTCAGAATCAGAGAAATGTGAATGATGAACTGTCTGCTGCTGCATCGCCGTGAGTGAGCGGAGGAGAGGACGCCACTCTACATGCAGCCGAGGGAGTTAAAGTCACTCACTCACTCAGACGTTCAGTGTCAGTCATGACACTGTTTCTGTGACTCATCACGGGGGGGTGACAACCAGCCTGGTCTCTAGTTATTTACCCCAGAGAGAAGAAACCCTCACCTGCAACATGAAATCAAACAGCTCCAAGCCGTAACCATGTCTCTGCACGTTCTCCGATATGTAGAAATCCAACACACACAGTGGTTCTGCTTCTACGTGCACGCCTTGTCGATCCTGGAGAGAAAATCCAAGGACACTGAAGAAGCCGATGACAAAGGACTTCCCTGAGGATATTACAGGTGAACTCACATCAAGAGAAAGTGACAGAAACAGGAGGTACTCACAAGTAGAAATAACTTCTTGAAGCCAACCTTGAGAAATCCCACGACCACACCACGCCCACTGATGCAGGAGGAGGCAGCGGCGGCGGCGGCGGCAGGATTGGGGTTAGAGGGACAAGCAGGGTGTCAGACTTTCTGTTCAGCTGTTCTGAGTAACTTTCCACATCACAAGTATGAAGCTAGTTTTCCATTTGGCTGATTTGAGGTGAGCTGAAGTGTGTCACCTGTCCCGGGACGACAGTGCACGCTTTGACTCAGGCACTGCTGGGCGGGATCAGTACACCTCATCAGCACAGTCACAAACAGAGCCAAGTGTGCGTGAGCGGAATGTGAGATGTACCCATTGCTCTCTGCATCCTTCAGCAGGTAGAGTTGATGGCGCTGGGACTGCAACCTGGAGGCACTTGTTACAGGCGCTGGAAGCTGCTGAGCCTGCAGACATCAGGCATCCACAGTGTTACACCTCCAGCGGCGTCTGAATGTCTCCACGGGACGCGGCAGATACGCCGACACCCTCACATCAGAAAAGGTCTCCGTTCATTCTTCAGTTTGGGACAGTGGGCAGAGAAGCCGTCCAGACTCCAGGTTAGAGCATTAGTGGAGTCTTTAAGCAGACAGCTCGGCCTTCCTTCGGTACTGGACGGTGACTCCGCCCACCGAGGAGGACGAGGGCATCTGATCGGAAGCCCTGGGACTCGCGGTGGCTGACGCACCGATCACGTCACATGACGCTCTCCTGCAATAGAGCAGCTTATCTGTCCAGCTTAGCTTACAACAGTGACCTTCCCCGGCAAAAAACAAGCGAACCCCAATTATCCCACTTTGGCTCACCACCTGACATCGACACCACGGACAGAGACAAGTTTGTTAAATCATTCACGTTCAAACGTAAGAACACAACTACATGTGGACATACAAAACTTTCTAATGTTCCAAATGAATGTTTTATGTTGGCTGAAAAGGAAATCATTTCATTCAGTGGCAAACAAGATTATTTTTCTTTTCTTTACAAAATAGCCAGATTTTACTTCAAGGGACATAAAGATCTGCAATACTACCATACTGTGATACTGTGGTATTTTTCTCCTGGTTTATCATCCTGTCACATGCCTGGGTGTGTACACGCCTCAGCAGCCATCCGTGAATCTCCTTCATCATGGGGGAACGGGTGTCCAGGCCTCCCTGGTCCACCTTTCAACCTCTGCAGATCCAGAAGCAGCAGCTCGTCTGGTCGTTAACTCGCCCAAAACTGCACGTCACCCTGCTGCTAACGTCTCCTCACTGGCTTCCAGCCGCAGCTCGAGTCAAACTCAAGTCTCTTCTTCTGGCTGACAAAGCAGTGACAAGAGTGGCTCCTGCCTACCTGGACCCCTCATCCAGGTCTACACACCCTCTCGCCGCTACGCCCCACCTGTGAGAGACGGCTGGTGCTCCCAGCCCAGCGTGGCTCTGAGTCTCGAGCCTGGCTCTTCTCCTCTGTTGCTCCCTCATGGTGGAATGGACTTCCCAACTCCATGCGACCCTCAGAGCCCCTTTTTACCTTTGGAAACATTGGAAGGCTCAACCGTTCAGGGAACACAAGGCCCTCAAACCTGAGCCTCCTCCTCCTGGTCCTCAGGGTAGACCGAGTCAGGAGGTCAGAGACCGGCTCTGAGTGAACACTCAGCACTGACAGTGGTGAGTGTTCAAGATTAAGAAAAAAACAACCTGGCACCCCTTCTGCCACTAGATGGCAGCACCTGGGACCAATCAAACTTGAAGCTCTTTGTCTACTTACTAAGGTTCCTCCCTCCAGCCTAAATTCTTCCTTGTGTTGTGCGTCACTTTGGACAAAAGCGTCTGCTACATGAAACTGTGGAGTTGCATGTGTCTCACTGAGGGTTCCTCCGCCTTAGAGTCCATTATAAATAAAATAAGCACATATTTCAAAAAGAATAATAACTCTCGAGCCCCTGAAGAGCCTCTCACCTTTGCTGAGGCTCTGCCCAGTTCATCAATGATGGTGGCTATGCGGGCTTGGAGATCTGGCCTGAAGACATACGGAGGGAGAGCAACACAGTATATAAGAGGCTGAATGAGGTACAAATACTGCACATGAAAAAGTACATTCAAAATACCACATGAAGACCCCTAGATGGCCCCTGGACGTCACTGTGTCCTGTTTAACGACGACTGACTGACAGTTGCTGCTTCCCTTGCAGCTGAAGGCTGAGCAACAACTGAAGCAGCTGGTAGCGATGACGTCCTTGTAGTTATCACACAGAAGACAAAGAAAAGCAAGGGGAGAGAGCATGGCATCATCCTGAGACTCCACCACGCATCAGCCTTACAGGAGTCAAGAGTCTGGTCACTGGACGAGGAACAGGTCACAGGAAAAGAAGAGAGAAATCAGAACGGTTCATTCTGCCTACCTTCCTGCTGATCTACGACCTGCCACCAGGGTCTGGTCCAAGATGGAGACCCTCTCCGAGAACAACTGGTTAATATCGAAAGGAAACTCCATGTCTCTGCCAGCGAAGCTGCACTGCCGTAGAAGCCTGAGGAGGATGCAGCCAATCCCGGCAGACAGCAGGTGCCTAGCTAGTTAGCTTGCTAATGTAGCTATCTAACTCCTCAAGCTGATCCTTTAGCATTAAAACAGCAGTTAGCTGGGTGATAGCATCCCGCAGAATCACCTCGTCAGTACACCGGCTGGATCCCACTGACACTGAGTGACTCCCCAGGTGACAAACAACAACGGGCACCTGCTACCAGCATTGTAACCGCATCTGCATTGTGTCGGTCTCCATCGCGCAGCGGGTCACTCCCGGCAACATCCACCGTAATGTCTCTAAACTACGCGACCATCTGCCGACAGGCGCACTCAGAAACGGAGTTAACGTCCTGTTAATTAACATTTCTGAGATCATTTCATAGAAGGGGAAAGCGGAATTAATAGTACGAATGTATTACTCCCTGGACAGCGTTTACTCATCGTTTAATCTAATGTACTTTTGTCTCTGTTTTATATAAATGTTGTTACCGTAATGCACTTCTCAATGAGTAGAAGTGCACTAATAATTATACTGCTACGTGTTATATTGATGTATATTGTTTGCTCTACTTCATTTCATATTGATCTAAAAATACTAAATATATATGTATATATACACACGTATACACACATATATACATATATACACACATATACACACATATATACATATATACACACATATACACACATATATGTATAAACACACATATATACATATATGTGTGTTTATACGTATAAACACACATATGTGTGTTTATACGTATATACACACATATACACACATATATGTGTGTATATACGTATAAACACATAGATGTATATATGTGTGTTTATACATATGTATGTGTATATATGTGTGTATATATGTATATATGTGTGTATATGTGTGTATATATGTATATATGTGTGTATATGTGTGTATATACGTATAAACACACATATGTATATATGCACACACATATATACACATATGTGTGGTTTTTTTCAGATCAATATGAAATGAAGTAGAGCAAACAAATATACATCAATATACTTCATATGTATGTGTATGTATATTTGTTTCATCTACTTCATTTCATATTGATATGAAAAAAAACCACACCAGGATATCAACTCTACTGTAAAAATAAAATGTTCAAAGTTTAATTCATTAAACCATGAAATCAACAAACTGCAGTGGTCCTCACTGAGGCCCCCCAGCAAGAAGGTTGTGGGTGGAGCCCCGGCTGCAGCACGGGATCTTTCTGTGTGAGTCTCCATGTTCTCCCTGTTCCTGCTGGGTTCTCTCTGGTACTCCAGCTTCCTCCACAGTCCAAAGACATCAAGAGGGACCAGGTTAATCCAGACTCTAAATTGACCGTAGGTGTGACTGGGAGAGCCAATGGTTGTCTGTCTCTATGTGTTGGTCCTGCCATGGACTGGTGACCTGTCCAGGGGGAAGGCTGCTAGGATAGGCTCCACCCCCACCACCCTGAACAGGAGGAGAGGGGGAACATGGATGGATGGATGGGTGATGGATGGATGGATGGATGGAGGGAGGGATGAATGGATGGATGGAGGGAGGGATCGATGGAGGGAGGGAGGGAGGGATGCATGGAGGGAGGGAGGGAGGGAGGGATGGATGGATGGATGGATGGAGGGATGGATGATGGTTGGAGGGAGGGAGGGAGGGATGGAGTGATGGATGGATAACAACAAAATATAAACCTGAGCAGTTTGTTTCATTGCAACATGCAGTTAGTGGAAGTCCACACGGTGGCGCTGCAGGCCAACCCACCAGAGTCTCCTCTGCTTCGACCGTCATCCTCAACAACAACCTGCTTCTTGCTTTGTATATTTTTGGAATGAAAATGTGGTTCATGCTGCTTCTAAAGCTTTTTAGACAGAGACATCCCCTTGAGAGATGAATAACATCACATTTTCACCACCCAGGCTCGTCCTGCGTTCCAATACTGAACTGATGTTTTATCTGTCTTGAATTGTAAAAGAAGGAAAAGAACATTTTGGTCAAAAACACTGATTATTTATGGACAGTCTATCCACTGTAGAGGATATTTGAATGCTGCAACGCGCCTGAGAGCTGTACATCTGAGTATTGCTGATTCCATGAACTTTGATCAGTACCTACACTTGAAGTTCTGTGTTTCAGCAGTGAAACTAAAACTTGCAAACTACTTCAGCTTTATCCTTGTTTAAAAATTTGAAATTTGAAATGTTGAAATTTTTGAGCCTTGATAAAATTCCTCATGAGTGATTGAGTATTCATGGAGTAGCAGATACTTTTACTGGTAGTACTACTAGAAGTAGAAGAGTGGAATTAATCCTGGGTTTAAAATCAGTCTTTATTTTCCTGAACACTGTCTTTCTTTACTCCAGAAGAGACTCCAGGCTGAATGACATAATACTCAAATATCCATCCATCCATCATCCATCCATCATCCATCCATCCATCCATCATCCATCCATCATCCATCCATCATCCATCCATCCATCCATCATCCATCCATCATCCATCCATCCATCCATCCATCCATTCATCATCCATCATCCATCCATCCATCCATCCATCCATCCATCCATCCATCCATCATCCATCCATCCATCCATCATCCATCCATCCATCCATCATCCATCCATCCATCCATCCATTCATCATCCATCCATCCATCCATCCATCCATCATCCATCCATCCATCATCCATCCATCCATCCATTCATCATCCATCATCCATCCATCCATCCATCCATCCATCCATCCATCCATCATCCATCATCCATCCATCCATCCATCCATCCATCCATCCATCCATCCATCCATCATCCATCCATCCATCCATCCATCCATCCATCCATCATCCATCCATCCATCCATCCACCCCTCCATCCATCCATCCATTTTCTCCCTCTTATCCTGTTAAGGGTGGTGGGGGTGGAGCCTATCCCAGCAGCCTTCAGGTGAGAGGCACCTTGGACAGGTCACCAGTCCGTCTCAGGGCCATCAGGAGCAATCAGGGGTTCAGTGTCTTGCTCAAGGACACTTGGACATGATCACCAGGGGAAGTGGGGATCGAACCAGCGACCCTTTACTCGACGGCCGCTCTACCTGTGAGCCGCGGTCTCAACATATAAACGTGTTCAGTGGTATCGGCTCTTCCACCACTGTGGAAACTGCTGTGATGCAACGAGCCCAAGAACAGGACCGGACACGCCCACAGCTCCATGCTGTGTTCCACACCACAAACCACAGGTTTCACTACACTTCCTTCCTGGTTTCATTCACCTGTGCAAGATTCCAGATCAGAGCTCTCGCTTTCTGTCTCTCTCTCTGTCTCCCTCACACACACACACACACACACACACACACACACACACACACACACACACACACACACACACACACACACACACTCAGAAAATCCAACAGGAATCCTGCATTGCGTCATGATCTACTATCCCAGTTGTGCAACTGGGGCGTTTTTGTTTTCCTGATATCATCCCACTCTCTGGAACAGGCGCGGTGTCACCCATGACTCTCAACAAGTCCTCTCGAAGAGCTCTGTTTTCATTTCCTCATTGGACGGAGGTTAGCAGGCTCAGTGCTTCTGTTTGCTGCTCATGAATATGAAGGATGAGGTCA